>NC_056728.1:1845497891-1845687891 GCF_019279795.1 Protopterus annectens
CCAGCAGTTGTTCAGATTTTATTTGTGGTTTAGTCCTGTCCAAGTAAAATCTAAGTTGTCTGCGCACATCTAAGGAGTGCAGTATCCGTTCCCGTTTGTTCTGTGGATTAGAAAAGAAGGTTGGCAAATGAATGGACTGATTAAGGGCCACAATGGATACCACCTTGGGCATAAAGGAGGGATTGGTCCTGAGGGATACCCTGTCCGTATGAAAAATGATGAAAGGCTCCACTGCCATAAGGGCCTGTAATTCAGATACCCTTCTTGCTGAAGTGATTGCTAAAAGAAAAGCTGTTTTCCAAGAAAGGAATTTTCGATCTGCAGTAGCAGCTGGCTCGAAAGGAGGAAGAGTGAGTTTCTCCAATACAAAGTTAAGGTCCCAGGCTGGAGTTGGAGCTCTCCTGGGTGGTCGTAAATTTTTGGTCGCACTGAGGAACTGCTTGAGCAGTGGATAAGAGAAGAGGGGAGGTTCTGTGTTATAATGAGTTGAAATGGCCGAGGCGTGAATTTTGATGGAAGAGAAAGACAGGCCTTGTGAAACATCTCAGTTAAATATTGTAAAATCTGAGGTAAACTGGACACTGCTGTGCTCATCCCTTGAGACTGGTTCCAGGCACAGAATCTTTTCCATTTTTCAGCATAAGATTTTCTAGTACTAGGCCTCGTTGCCTCTAAAATGATATCCACCACTGGTTTAACTGAGGGATGGTAAAGGAGAGATTAGGTAATTAGCCAGGCTGCTAGGTTCAGACATTGAAGCTGAGAGTGCAGAATCTGGTTCTCCTGCTAAGACAATAGGGTAGGAGTCTGAGGCAGGTGCCATGGGGCCAACAGTAACGCACTGCACAAGAGGAGGTACCAGTGCTGGCATGGCCAGTCAGGTGCAATCAAAAGTCCTTGGTTTGTCTTGTTTGATCTTTAGTAGTACTTTGGAGAGCAGAGGCAGAGGACGAAAAGCATAAACTGATAGGTTTTTCCAGCTGAAGGACAGAGCGTCCACTTTCCAAGCTCATTTGTGGGGAGTCCTTGTGCAAAACTTGTCCAATTGATACTTCTGTGGGGAGGCAAACAGATCTATATCTGGGCTCCCCCATTTGCTTGTCAACATGTTGAAAATCCTTTGAGCCAGTTTTCACTCGTGTGGGTCCATGAGGTTTTCCAGCTGAAGGACAGAGCATCCACTTTCCAAGCTTGTTTGTGGGGAGTCCTTGTGCAAAACTTGTCCAATTGATAGTTCTGTGGGGAGGCAAACAGATCTATATCTGGGCTCCCCCATTTACTTGTCAACATATTGAAAATCCTTGGTGCCAGTTTTCACTCGTGTGGGTCCATGAGGTTTCTGCTTAGTTTGTCTGCCAGTGTATTTAGTTTTCCTGGCAGGAATTGAGCTTGTAGATGCACGTGGTAGTTCAGGGCTGTGTTCCACAATGCCATGTCTAGTCTGCAGAAGGGGTAAGAATGTATACCCCCCCCCCTGCTTGTTTATGTACCACATAACAGTGGTGTTGTCCATCTTTACCATTAATTGTCCTGGAAGAATGTGGTCCTTGAAGGCTGTCAGAGCATTCTGTACAGCTAACATTTCTTTTTGACTGATATGCAGGTGCATATGACTTGTGTTCCATTTGCCCTTCCCTGCCAGGTGAGCCCCACATGCATAGTCTGATGAGTCTATTAGGGTTTGGGTGGCAATGGGTAGTGTGAATGGTAGTCCCTTGTTTTGGTGGCAGGCCTCTGCCCACCAAAGGAACTCTAGTCGTAGGCAAGGTATGATAGTAATCATTGCTTCTAGATCCTGAGAATGTTGACACCATAGGCTTTTTAGATACCATTGTAGTTTCCTCATATGCAGCCTTGCATATGGAATTAGAAGAATGTAGGAGGCCATGAATCCCAAGGCTTGTAGTATTTGCCTTGCAGATAGCAGGGTTTTTGTGGCCATTTATTTGAAGTAGTTTGTCAAATGAATTTGTTTCTCTGGCATGAGGAAAGCCATCTGGAAAGTTGTGTTCGATCTTGCTCCCAGGAATATAATTTGTTGACAGGGTACCAGGTGTGATTTATTTTCATTTATGGTGTACCCCAGAAAAGTTAGCACCCTTTGTACAAAGGCCAGATGATTCAAAAGTATGTCCTGGCTTTCTGCCTGAATTAGACAATCGTCCAGGTACGGATATATTTGAATATTTCTTTGCCTACAAAATGCAATGACTGGAGCTAGGCACTTTGGCTTATCTACTGCGCCCAGGTTATTCACAAAGGGCAGTGCAGAGAACTGATAGTGCGTGTAGCCTGCTTTGAAGCATAGGTATCTTCTGCAGGAGTCCCTGATTGGGATGTGCAGGTATGCTTCCTTTAAATCTACTGCTGCCAACCAGGCACCTTTGCCTAGCAGAGGGAGTAACTGTTGAAGAGTCAGCATCTTGAATTTTGGAATCAACAAAAAGTTGTTTAGAGTAGACAAGTCCAGGATAGGATGCCATGAATTGTCTTTTCTGGGTACCAGGAAAAGTCTCTAGTAGAAACCTTGTCCCTATTCCTCTTCTGGTACCAAGTGAATAGCCCCCCATGCTTGAGAGAGGAAGTACTTGCTTTTGGGCCTCTGCCCACTGATTTGGGGGTAGATCTGGCCACCCGCTTGGTGTTGGTAACGTGTGGAAGTGAAATCTGTATCCCTGTGACACTATATCTAAAAGCCATTTGTCCTGGGTAATGAGTTCCCAGTTCTTTGCATGAAGAGCAATCTTTCCCCCCAAAGGGGCAGTCAGTTGAGCAGTGCTTGGAAGTTTTAAGAAGTCATTGAGACAATTTACCATAGGGAGGAGTTTTATTACTCCCAGATTTGGAAGTGGAGGCCCCCCCACTGCTTAGCCCTGTGCGTACCCTGGGACCGAAGCCTGGAAGCTCTGCTGGATCTTGATTTGGACTGAGAAGATCGGGAAGAGGCAGGAAAAGACCAGTTTTTGGAAGGCCAATGCCTACTAAACCTTGGAGGTTGCACTTGTAAAAAATCTTTAACAGTTTGCATGGATTTAGCTTTTTCCTCCATCTTTTTAAGATCTTATTCTGCCTTGTTGCCAAACAGGCGGTCCTGGTTTAAGGGAGCATCCAGTAATTTTGCTTTAACAAGATCTGGTAAGGATCGCTCCTTAAGCAAAGCATGCCTTCTAAGTACAGACCCAGTTACAGCAGCCCTGTAAGATGCCTCTAGTGAATCAAAACCACATTGCAAAGTATGTTTTCCAACTTCAGCTGAATGCAGTAAATCTTGTAAATCCTTATTTTCAGCACAATCAGGAATCAACATCATTTTCTGTTTAAGCAATCCAATAATGTGCTGCTGATACTTTAACATATGAAACTGGCAGTTTAAGGCCTTAATAGCCAAAGTTGCAGAAGTGTATACCTTCTTACCCATCTATCCAGCACCCTGGAATCTCTATCAGAGGGGGTAGGATTTTTGGCAGTAGTAGCTTTAATGCCCTTGGGTCCCTGTGAAATGGTCTCAGGATCCACAGTAGGATTTTTAAAAAGGAACTTGTAAGAGTCAGGGACCCTGTAATATCTATCAGGTTTTCTGGGAGCAGGAGGTAAAGAGTCAGGGGCCAAGCTAGATTCCGAAAAGGCATCATCAACAATGTCTAGTACCAAAGGTATGGCTAAAGGCCTGTGCTGGGGCAGGAGTAATAAATCCCTAAGCCTCTTTTTAGAATCAGAGAGATCCTGACTTTCCCAACGAAAATGCTCCCAGAGAGTATGCAAGGTTTCACCAAAAGAGAAATCCTCTTGGGGGGGGAAGCAGAGGGAATAGAGTCCTCAGCATTAGAATCCTCATAAGTAGATAAGGGTAAATCCTGGTCATCAGAGGAAACAGAAATTTCAGAATCCTGCTCAGACGTATCATAAGCAAACTCAGTCCTAGGTCTCTTACAGGTGGAAGGCTGGCTTCCCCTGATTAAAGTAAAAAGGTCTTCAGCCATTCTTATTTGTTTTGTAAGCATAGAGGCCTGAGCATGCGGTCTGGGCATCAGTTTTCTAGGCATGGTTTGAGTTTTAGGCCTTGAAGATCTCCGGACCCATCCAAGGTAGAGACATCCACAGGTTCCACAGTTGAAGCATCTTGCGGCATACCAGACTCCGAATGGGTCTCAGTAGAGGCCTGCGAATCTGAAGTAGCTGGTATCAGGGGCTGTGAAAGTGCCTCACTGAGTACGGCAAACTGGCTTAGGAGAAGCATCGTCGGCAGCTTTGGACCTAGGTGGCCTGTCTCTATCTTTATCTTTGCGTTTTTTCAGAATGTCGGTAGTCAGATGGCTTACCGAAGACATATCAGGATAATTGAACCAAGCACCAAAATATTTGGCAGCAAAAATATACAGACGACAGATAGTTCGTAGTTTAAAAAAAGGCACAAAACCGACAGCGAGGTACGTCATGGTCAGGGCAGAGGCAAGAAATACAGTACGAATGAAAATCTTTATGAGGTATTTGCTTTCTACAAGTAATGCAATTTCTTACTTTTACTGACATCGGTTTAGAACAAGAAAAAAAGTTTCCCCATCGGGGTACTTGGCTTTTAGTTGAAGACTTCGGTTCTGAAACTCAAAAATGAAAATTTCAGGAGTCGGCCGACTGGCACTTGCGAACTGCTTCTGCTTCGGGCACTGCACGGCAAGAAAGACTGATGTAATAGCATCGGCTGCATGTTTTATACCCCTGACGTCACGGAAAAAAGGACAGCAACTGATGCAAGACCCAAGACTTTGTTAATCAGGCCGACTGAGGGCTACTGCAAGCAGATAACCCAAATGTGAGGGCTGCAACAATGAAACACTAAGAATATCTAATGGGATATTTATTTGCCCAAAAGACTGAACAAGCAAACCACTAAATCACTGAAGCTGCAGCAGACGGACTCTGACTGACGCCTTCAGAAGGAAGAAAAGTTCTGATTTTTGAATTCCATATGCTTGCTTTTATATCAGCATGCTCTCTACCCTCCTCAGATGTAAAGTGCACAGGGGAATGTGCCCAAAGCTTTCACAGACTGGCTGTGCATCCAATCCTTGGCAGAATATGCCCGACAAAGCTATACGCTACTGCAACAATCTGTTGCTAACTCCCTCCTGTAAAGGGAATCTCCAAATGAGACATCCTCAGGTAGTACAACTAACAATAGTGTGGCCCCAGTATCAGACTGCAGGTATGACAAAGGAGGTATATGATTAATATAGGGCAATTTTTTCACCTTCAATTTACAGATATACTAGTCCCTTTAGGGTGAGGTCTCTCTTTACCACAGAATACCTCTGACACAGTGCATTTTTTCAGATTCTGGCTGTCTGGGCTTTAGAAAACTCATGTAAATGCTAGACAAACTGTACAGACCTTTGAGGGATCCTGGACTTTTTTTTGGAGAGTGGGGACCTACATAGCATACGGTGAGACACGCTGATCAATATCCATTCAGGCTTAGGGCAAGACATGCCATGGATACTATCCAAGTCTGCAATATGTACTTCAGTGACTGGCTCCTCTCAACAGTCTGCCCTCACTAGAAGCATTGCTTATGAAACAAACAGGTTACAGGAAACACAGCAGCTGTGAAGGATGTGCAAACAAACTTTACAAACCTGTCTGTGAACCACAGCTATGAAACAGGAGATGAAATTCTGTCCAGCAGCTCTAGTCTTTAGAAGTCATAGAATTCTGTCTGGTCTCTTTAGAATAAATGACATAACAAAGTTCATACAATGTCACAAAAAAACACATTATCAAATGGGAGACTATCCAAGATAGAAGGTTGGGTCCAAAAAAGATCACTTACAAGTTCTAATGAGGAAGGGTCAGGAAGCATCCCTTTCCTTGCTTTACCTCTAGAACCTCCCTCAACTCAGGAGGAATCTGGGAGGATGGTAGGAAATTAACATCTTGGCTGCATTTGGGGTAAGTAACACCTGAACAAAGTTTAACTGCCTCCCCCCTACCCCTTGCTTCTTCCAAGTCTTCATATCTGACAGTTAAACATGATGAAAAAGTCTGCAAGGAAACAGAAATGAAGGAATGATACCACAGTGTCCTCCACCTCCTTTTTCCTGTTCAGAAAGATGGTGGAATGCCAGGAAAAGAAGCATTTCTTTCAAAGTCAAAATCAGAATAGGTACAGGTGCCAACAGAAGTAAATGAAAGTCTGCATAATCAGATCAAAGATGACAATGTCTCACTCAAGACCAATAAGATAGCCCCAGCTACCTGAGGCTGAAACAAATCAGACCAACATCAAGATTGACAGCATGCATTCTGAGCATTACTCTAATAGGCCAAGTCCAAAAGAAACTGACAGAGACACTAGTCAACTCCACTCCTGATACTGGATACGTTGACCCCAAAGGCTGGAAAGTTAGCCTCGGCAACATCAGCAACAATCCCAAAGGAGTATCTGCTGAAAAACATCAATGGGCCAACACCAAGCCCAAGGCTAAAGGAAAATATAAAAGCATTAGAGCCAAGAATGTGTACACTAGTGGCTATGTCAACAGTGAAGGTACCAGCTCTGAACACTACCATCATGAGATCGAAACTGAACTTGAAGTCAACACTAGTACCTGAAGGATAACATCTAGGGCTCAATGGAACCACTGCCTGTATGAGGACTGTTGAGAACTGGATGATCTACAGAAAAGATCATTGAGGAAATGTCTCTGTCCTTTCTTGTACTAGAGGGAGAAGCAAGAAACTTTTTTTCTGGACTGCAACAAATTATTCCACCACCTTTTCATAATCCAACTCAATGGCAGATACAGCACAACTCCTGAATAACCTCAATGATCTAGTAGACAAAGGGTGGAAAAAGAAAACATTTATTTTCTAATTTCAGACTCGCAAATGGGATATGAAGCCTTTTCTGACTAATGTAAAAGGAGATAAAATACACTAAATTCCAAACCGTGAACTATAAAATAAACAAAGCAGACATTTACATAAGGAAGTCAAAGATAAAAGAAAAGCTGAATTTAAGCCAGGTAAGTAACCTTGAACGCAATATTCATAAAGAAAATATCTAATCAACCAAAGATTTTTCAACAGTGTGTCTTTTGACTAATTCTTTAGAGGAGAGAAGCATCAAGAATCTTACTACATGCAACTGGAGATTTTTTTATGAATTTCCCTGAGCTGAGGATGGTAACAGGAGATGTCCTGTAATTCTTACTAAAAAGGTAAGAATTTAAAGGCTCTTTTTCAAGTTAAGTTGAATCCTTCATTTGAAAACTAACATTATTTGTCTTTTTGGGATGTACAAATGTCATGCGTGTAATTATTGTAATCATGTTGTGGAAGGAACCAGTTGTTTAATGAAAAGCTGGGACTCTGACATTAAGCTACGGGGTAAACTCATGTGTAAATCTAAATTTGTGGTTTATATTGCTTTCCATGTGAAATGTCAGGCTTTTTCATATTGGGAGAACCACAAGAGAATTTAACACAAGTATTTATGAACATTTGCACGTGGTTGAAAACTTAGATACAGGCAATATTTCGGCAAAACATGTGGTATAAGATTATACGGATATCAAGAAAGTACAGTTTTGTACCTACCATAAATGTAGGTATGCATCTGCAGTCCTAACATATGGGTTGTCCTGCCTCAGGCAGCCCTACGGTCGGCCGGATTCCAAAGTCTGGGTCTGGCCTCGGCTGATGTTGCACTTCACCCGACGTCACAGCTGCTGTTTATTGGGTATAAAGGCATCAGCCGACGCCATTTTCCTCAGTGTTTCTTGCCCCAGATGCCAGGTGCCCTCTAGGAAGGCTAAATTTGGATAAATGCAAATAATTCCAAACAGTAGACAGCAAACAATATAAAAATATATATACACATATACAAACAAATACACCATAATAGATTCCCCCAGCTAGCTAAACGAGGGGTAAATACCCTAGGAATACCACAGAGGGGAAGGAGGGTGAGTAATCCTGACTGCAGATGCATACCTATCGGACATCTACATTTATGGTAGGTACAAAACTGTACTATGTCCTTCAAGGATGCATCTGCAGTCCTAACATATGGGTAGAATACCATAGCCAAACTGGGGGAGGAGGCACTAAGATAAAGATGGTGTAGTTAAGATCCCTTGCAAAACAGCAGTTGCAAAACCTGCTCGGGATCTAGAGTATAAGGGAAAATTATAATGCTTGGCAAATGTATGCACGGAGCTCCAAGTAGCAGCTTCTAAAATGTCTTTGGTAGCCACTCCTCGTAGGAAAGCTGTAGTGGTGGCTGTAGCTCTTGTGGAATGAGGTCTGATATTTTCAGGAGTTGTCTTTCCATGAAGAGTAACAAAATAGAATGCAATTTCCTATCCATTTTGAGATTGTCTGTTTTGAAATTGCTTTTCCTTGCATTCCTGTTGCATATGCTACCAGAAGCTGGTCAGTTTTTCTGCTGGTCTTAGTTCTGTCCAGATAGTAGCGTAATTGTCTGTGCACATCCAAGGTATGTAGCAGTCTTTCCCCCCTGTTCTGTGGGTTGGGGAAGAATGTAGGTAAATGAATTGCTTGGTTCAATGATACTCTGGAAACCACTTTTGGCATAAAGGTAGGGTTAGTTCTCAGAGAGACTCTATCCTGATGGAAGATAAGGAAGGGTTGTACTGCCATTAATGCCTGTAACTCAGATACCCTTCTTGCTGAAGTGATTGCTAGCAGGAAAGCAGTTTTCCAAGACAAGAACTGTAATTCTGCTGTTGCTGCTGGTTCAAAGGGAAGTGTTAACTTTTCCAGCACAAAGTTGAGATCCCATGTAGGTAAAGGTGGTTTCCTTGGAGGTTTTACATTTTTAATTCCTCTCAAGAACTGCCTGAGTAGAGGATGAGAGAAGACAGGAGGATCCATGTTGTATTCTGCTGAAATTGCTGATGCATGAATCTTAATGGAGGAGTAAGACAGGCCATTGTGGAACAGTTCTGCTAAATATTCCAGGATGTGTGCTATGCTTACCAATGAGACATTTTCTCCCTTTGCTGCACTCCAAATGAGGTATCTTTTTCACTTGGCTGAATAAGTTTTCCTTGTGGAGGGTCTGCGTGCCTCCAGGATAATGTCCTTAACCCTCTGAGATAAACCTGGGTTATTTTGTTTTATGCAATATTCCAAGCAGCTACCTGCAGTGTTTTCAAGTTTGGATGTAGGATCTTGTAGTTGTTATGTGTTAGAAGTTAGGGACATAGAGGTAGAGGCCATGCGTGTGTCCGAGACATGCTTCTCAGTAGCGGGTACCAATGTTGCCTTGGCCAGTCTGGAGCTATCAGGATTACCCTTGGCTGTTCCTCTCTGATCTTCAGTAGAACTTTGTACATCAAAGGAAGAGGTGGAAATGCATATGCGGTCAGGTTTTTCCAGCTGAAGGAAAGGGAGTCCACCCTCCAAGCAAGTGGGTGGTATGCTCTTGTGCAGAATTTCTTCAGTTGGTGGTTGTGTGGGGAGGCGAACAAGTCTATCTCTGGTAGTCCCCATTTCTTTGTTATGGCTTTGAAGATATCTGGATGCAGCATCCATTCGTGAGCATCCGTGGTAGTTCTGCTAAAGGTGTCTGCTAGAATTTTCTTTTCCTGAATCTGGCCTGAAGTTGAATGTTGAGATTCAGGGCCACATTCCACAGGTCCATTGCCATCCGGCATAGAGGATATGAATGTGTACCTCCCTGTTTGTTGATGTACCACATGACTGTGGTATTGTCCGTCCTTATCAGCAGATGACCCTGTTGAAGGAGTGGTCTGAATGCCTGGATCGCATGTTTCACTGCCAGCATCTCCTTTAGATTTATGTGTAGATTCAGCTGGTCTTGGGTCCATAGACCTTGTATACACTTGTCCACCACGTGTGCCCCCCAGCCTAGGTCTGAGGCGTCCGTGGTGATGGCCTGGCTTGGATGAGGTTTGTGGAAAGGCAATCCTCTGTTCAACTGACAGGCCTGAGCCCACCACAGGAATTCTTGCTTCAGGCATGGAATTATTGGAATCTGGGCTTCTAGACTGTGCTTGTGTTGAGACCATACATTCCTTAGGTACCATTGTAACTTTCTCATATGCAGCCTGGCATGCGGAATCAATATTATGCAGGATGCCATGTAACCCAGGGCTTGCAGGACTTTCCTTGCAGTAAGCTGAGTTTGTGTTGTTAATGTCATGAAGTAGACTGGTAGTTGCTTTTGTTTTTCTTCTGTGAGAAAAGCCATATGAGTTGATGTATCCAGTTCTGCACCCAAGAATGTTATCCTTTGGAATGTTATCCTTTGGGATGGTACTAGTCTGGACTTTTGCATGTTGACTGTGTATCCTAAGGCTTGCAACAGTTGTATGACATTTTCCAAATCTTTTGTTAATTTTGCCTTGTTGTCCGCTTGTATTAGGCAGTCGTCCAGGTATGGGTAAATCTGAATTCCCTGAAGCCTGCAATGAGCAATTAGTGATGCCAGGCATTTCGTGAATACTCTGGGCGCAGTAGATAAGCCAAAGGGCAATGCTGAGAATTGATAATGCTCTGATCCTGCAAGAAACCTGAGGTGTCTTCTGCAATCTGGTCGTATAGGGACGTGCAGGTATGCCTCCTTGAGATCTAGAGTCACCAGCCAAGACTCCTTGCCCAGCATGGGAAGAAGCTGCTGGAGGGTCAGCATTTTGAATTTTGGAACAATGAGGTATGTGTTCAGTGCGGATAAGTCTAGAATAGGTCTCCATTGATTTTCTTTTCTTGGTACAAGGAAAAGCCTGGAGTAAAATCCTTGGCCTTGTTCCATAGGTGGTACCTTTTCTATAGCCCTCATCCTTAATAAGTTGTTGATTTGTCTTAGAGCGTCTGTTTTTTGGCTTGGTGGTAGGTTTGGCATTCCTCTCTTTTTTGGTAGAGTGTGGAAGTGAAACCTGTAGCCCTTGTCTATTGTTTGTAAAGTCCATTTGTCTCCTGTAATGTAATGCCAGTTGTCGGAAAATAAGGCTAGCTTTCCGCCCAAGGGTGCTTCCAGTTGTTCCCTGTTAGGCGGAACCAGGGCCAAGTCATTGTGTCTGCCCTGTGGAAGTGGTTGTAGTTGAATCTATGGCAGTACTTCTCTGGTTGGTAGGCTGCCACTGACGTCCCCTGTAGGCACCCCTAGAATGACCTCTGCCTCTTGGGTGTCTATTTCTGCCTCTCTGCGCTCTGTGCTTTTTCTTCCACCTTCTTTAGAACCTCCTGTGCAGGGGAGCCAAACAAACTTTGTTTCTCCATGGGAGCATCTAGGAGTTTTGACTTAACATGATCTGGTAAGGATTGTTCTTTTAACCAGGCATGCCTTCGAATCACTGTTCCAGTCATAGCTGATCTAAAGGAAGCCTCCAGTGCATCATAGCCACATTTTAAGAAATGGTTACTGACCTGCTGATAAGATGACCCTGACGTGATTCGAACATGCAGCCTTCTGATCTGCTGATACGTCGTGGTCTGGGCCTAAGCAAGGAAGGCAGTACGAGTGGAAATCCTTATGAGGTATTGGTTTCCCACAAGTTAAACAATTATTTACTTTGTCTGACATCGGCTGAAGCAAGAAAGAGTCTAACGGGTACTTAGCTTTTAGAAGTCTTCGGTAGAAATCTCTGGATCTGACTGACCGGCACTGAACAGCTTCTGCTTGGGCACCACGGCAAGAAAGACTGAGGAAAATGGCGTCGGCTGATGCCTTTATACCCAATAAACAGCAGCTGTGACGTCGGGTGAAGTGTGACATCAGCCGAGGCCAGACCCAGACTTTGGAATCCGGCCGACCGAAGGGCTGCCTGAGGCAGGACAACCCATATGTTAGGACTGCAGATGCATCCTTGAAGGACATCAGTAAATTTGTTTTTTTTTTTTGTATGATGGATCAAGTGATCAATTTTGAACAAAGATTTGAGGCAGAGACAGATTTGGACTAAAAAGAATACTGCTGCCAAGTAAGGTTGGATGCTGCAGTTTCCTGGGTCTCAGTGATAGAGAATTTGAAAGTTACACTCTATCAAAGTCTACGTTTATTTATGGTCACTAACTTAAAAGGAGTGTGCTCTGATAGAGCTGTAAACAAAATTCTAGACTCTGCAGAAGAATGAACTGAAGATTTTGTGGTTTTAAAGGTTGTTAGGGAAGTTGGAAGAGAATTTATCTGCAATAATATTAGCAATGTTCTTAGGGTCTGAGATGGAAGTTCAGCAAATAATTAACTGTTACTTCTAAGCTTCCTAATATCTTAATAACAATCTCTGAAGGCTTTGCTGTCTTTTAAATTAGATGCATCTCTAAGTTCACAGTTGACCTTAATCACATTTCCTAATAGGAAGCTTCAGAGATTGATTTACCAGTTTTAAATCCCTTTTATAATGATAAAGTAGGCATCTTTTTGTGATGTCCAGAGGCTTTTTCTTTGATGTGGTAGTTCCATATGGGTGTAATTTTAAACTTGTCATTATGATTATGCTGGATTGGTACATATGCCTCAATGCATCAAGCCAGGAAGCAGTGACATTCAGGGGAGAAAGCAAGAGTCTCAGCTACAACAATTGCTGAAGAATTACATTATCAGCAATTAACAGGGTAAGTAAATAGTAAGTAACTTGTTTTTGGCATATTCCCCAAAAGTAGAGAGGTTGTTGGGTGCTAAAAAAAAAAAATCAGGTTTGCATTACAAAGATCACAGTGAGATGGACAGACTTGACTAGGGAGACGGTAACAAAGTACGGTGATGCAATTGCAAGAAACGTCTCTGACAAGTCAAAGAAGATTAATGCCTCTGGTGGGTAGGAGGCAATTTTGTCACATGTATTGGTATTTACTAAGTTCAGAAATTACAGAACACATTTGCTGTTGGTAGTAACAGTTTGCCAGTATGTGTGAATAGCTGAAGTTAACCGTATAAAAAAAAAAAAAAAAAAGAGGTATTTGGTTCAACTTTTAACTTTTCTAGCTGGCTAAGGTATTCTGTATGCCCTGAATGGGGTCATACATGGGCATCTATAACTTACTGTAATCAGTCTCTTTTAAAGTTTGTCAGCCACGAGTCTGAATGTGCTTAAAGTTTAAGTCCCAATAAGAACTGGCATAAATCTCTTTCAATTTAGAGAATGGCTTGCAGCAAATGTATAAACGATTAACAAATAAAACAAGGCTCCGTGATACATTCCTCTCCCAAGCAAAACACACTGTTTTTTTTTTTTGGGGGGGGGGGGGTCATGTGCAACACTTCCATTTTTAAAAGCACTGCTGTCCATCCTGCAGAAGCTAAACAAATGCACTTACATTATTTAGACTGAACAACAACAGCTGAATAGGAAAACAAACAGTTTAGAAACTAGGGACAGCACTATCTTGAGGTGTTAAAGGCAAACTGGAAAAAATAACAGCAAGGCCCAAGTAGGATCAGTGATGAGTAAATTTTTGAGCAAAACAACCAAAAAAAGGACAGAAACCACCTGAAATCAAATGATTCCCACAGAAAATGCAAGAAACAGTTCTGAGGGCAAAAATCATTTTCTTACAATTATCAGTTTATAGAAATATAGCCCGTGGACACTTCTCAGATGTAAATACTTCAGAAAATGATCTAGAAAGGAGCTAATTGGTGGAACATTATGGACAAAACTGGCAGGGCTAGCAGCCAGGGAAAGTTCTGTATGCTAACCTAGCTAAAGGTCTGTGTCTTTAGCCCTGTGGGTGGATGAGGATTCTCTTCTCAGATCACATTATGATCAGAGACCCAATCAAAATCTTTTAGAATGAGGAGCCTTGGCCACCCAAAAAAAATACACTATATGTGTGACAGTACAAGGTGTGCTAATGGCTTTCAAAGCTGCTGACTGAACAGAAATGCACTTCACTTCTGATTTTAATTTTGCTTTTAATTTCTGTAATACAGCCACATTAACAGCAAGATCTTTACACTGAATTGACACAATATGCTTCAGCTTCTAATGTTATACTGCTGAACAGAGAGCCAATATAACACTTCTATTTTACACTCTTTCTCCACACAATAGGTAAGATCATAAATGTGAGCTTAAATGAAGAATGTAGTAATTAAAACAGGCCAAACAAAATCCAGTGCGTTTGTGTGATGCGTGACAGATTTTAAAGCTGCTGACTGATCAAATGTAAACTTCTCTTCTATCTTTTGTGTGACAGCAATAGCTATGCTAATAGGTTTTAAAGATAATACACAGGAACACAAAATGGAAAGCGGTCTACTTCTGCCTTTAGGGCAACACCACCTTGCTGCAAAGTGTGCATTCACAAAGAATGTGCTGATACTTTAAAGGGGGTATAAGTCTTCTTTTCCAGTCACTCTAATACCCAGGTTCTCATTACTTTTTTAATAAAAGTCATGCATATTTCATTAAAAGGAAAATGCACACTACTTCAGCTGTAACATAACAGACTTGTAGTAAATTAAAAGACAGTTATGCAGCCAGTTTCACAGAAATAGTTTCTGTTGTGGAACTGCACTTAAATTAACAGGGTATCAGACTTACCTGCATTTTGTAGCAGAACTCTGTTAGTATGAAAATAGAAACATCTAAATAGGTGCACAGAACCTGAAAACAGATTACTTACAACCTACTCACATTTTTCAGTTTTATAGTCCAAAGCAGAATACTGAAAACACACAGCTTTCACTACAAACCATGTTTGCGAGGACAGAAAAGATGACTTCCAAACCCTCTAATGTATTATCATATTGCCAATTAACTCACTCTTCCCATATGTATGCTTGGAATTGGAAATTTCAAGAATAATATGGCAGATTTTTATAGTCCTTATTTCATTTAAAATTGAAATTTTAAAGTAAAAGTAATGATAAAAAATGGCTTGGGGGCAACACTACTGAGGAAAGAAGTGTTAAAGGCAGAAACAGAACCCAGATGGTACATTCTGTTTGTACTTTATCATATCAACTGTAAAACTATTTATTGCTCTGCATACTGTTCCCATTTGGTTATCTGAATGTGAGGTCTGCTTAGTTACAAATTTCATAAAGAAGTACTTTGCTATAATAAGCACCTTAAAAGAAAACCACCTGTGGTGAATGGGTGGTACTCAAGGAAGTTCCAAAAATATTGTCCAGAAGGAAATGTATTCAAAGTTCCATAAACAAATCATAAACGGCAAGCGCTTTCGTCTGTCAAAAATCACAGGACTTTATCAAAACCAAAGTGCTTGCTACTAAAGCTCATTAAATACATGACTTCAGTACATCATTAACCAATAAAACAGCTAAAATCACTCATTAAAACATATCAAGGTTTAACCCTTTATCTACAGCAATAAAATACACCAAACAAATAATTAAATATGAACATCAACTATTGTGTTCTTACTATTCATAAAATTAAAGGTCTTTCTTTGAAAACAAGAACAAGTGAGAGGTGATCGTTCAAACCAAGTGGGTGGTTTGCATTTAACCTGATCTGCCATACAAGTTCCCTTACACAAATTATGTTCGACCAATCACCCCATTTACCTCTTTACCTACATTCTCTACAATCCCAAATTTAAAATTACAATGGTCGGAACCTAGTAATGCGAGTTTAAAAAGAGCATTGTTCATATCTTTGGAACTGATGGCATAAAGGTGTTCATAAATACATTTGCAGAGAGTCCTCTCTGTCTTCCCAATGTAATAACTACAACACCCTTGGCATACACTAATGTATAACAAACCCTTACTACCACAATTTCCTTCAGCTAATTTTAACTTCTAACAAGGTTCTGCTTTTTCTAGAAGTTTTTGATGTAAAATGTAGGTGCAATATTTACAGGCCCCATATCTCGTTGTACCCCTACCCTCTCTATTACTCGGTAATGGATGCTCCAATAGAAATTTAATGTTATAATTCATTTTATACTTAAATAATGGCTCATTATCCAATCTATTGGATACATCATTATTTCCTTCTAGAATAACCCAATTTTTAGTGACAATATTCTGAACCTTGCGTCCAGATGATCCAAATAATATAACCACTGAATGTGAAAAGTTAGTGGTCTGACTTCCCTTCAACTTTGTTAACATTTACCTCTATACCCATCAGGGGTAAATATTTTGTACCCCATCCTTCTAAAATCTTTCCCAAGTCTTGAACCCATTTTTCAGGGTAACCTGTGAGAGAGATTCCCTCCCTCCCTTTCAAATAAGGTCAAGGAAGAACCCATTCTAGCTCACCAAATCATTTGTCCCCTCACAATATTTCTTTTCACATATGGGGGGTATTTACTGTTATAAGCTAGAAAATTGTTGGGAGTAAGTAGGCTTACGGTAGACTTTAGAAGTGAATGTTTTTGTTTTTTGTGTCCGGATCTTTCACTAAAGATACATCCAAATAATCAATGGTATCTCTAGAAAAATTGTGTGTGAATTTAAAATAATCAGTAATATTGTTAATGTAGTTGATAAAGTTTCCCTCTTCCTTCTCCTCACCTTTCCAAAGGATAAAAATATCATCCAAATAAAGCTTCTCTGAGAAAGATTCCCAGAAGCCCTGATTCCGTGGACCCCCCTCTGCCTCTGGGGTGGCATCTACCATTGAATCTCCTATCCTAGCTTGCAGAAGAAGCTTCTTGGGGAGCTTCTTGGGGAGCATCCTGGAAGGAGGACGGAGTCCTGTGGAACCAAAGTTTCTTACTACCTTTCTGAGACTTAGAAAAAGATTGTTGAGGAGTAGAAAACATGATTCCCACCGTGGGCAGAGTAGTACTCTCCTGCTCGCTGCAGGTTAATGTTTCCTTGACAGACGGTCAAAGGTTGAACCATCAAAAGGAGCGTTAGTAAGACACCCTGAAGGGTTCCGCAAATCTGCAAAGATGAACCCAGGCATGCTTTCTAATGGCAACACCTATGCCAGCCACTCGAGAGGTGACCTCCGCAGTGTTGGAGATCAATCTCAAAGCATTAGCCAGAGAAGTCAGAGTGGACAAAGTACAGTTGTGTACACTTACCATAAAATGTAGATGTTAGAGTGTATTCACTGTTGCAGTCATTACATTTGGGGTAATCCTGCTGGTAGGTTGCCCTCAGTCGGCCTGAATTCCAAAGTCTTGGGTCCTGCATCGGTTGCCATCACCCCTTACCCGACGTCATTTCGTCAGGGGTATAAAATATGCAGCCGACGCCATTTTCTTCAGTTTTTCTTACCCCAAATGTCAGGTGCCCCCTAAAAGGGTAGGCAGAATTTATAAATATATAAAAATACATGCACCAATATAAACTTTACCTTCATCTACAAGCAAATACACCACATAGGTCGTATAAATCAGATAAGGTTGTATAAATCAGAGAAGGAAAGATAAGTTCCAGCAGAAAAAAGGGGGATGGTGGGTGGGTAACCTGGAGGGTGGGTAACCTGGACTAACAGTGAATACACTCGAACATCTACATTTATGGTAAGTGTACACAACTGTACTATGTTCTTTGTGTTTCATTGCTGCAGTCACTACATTTGGGTAGAGTCCCAAAGCTATGGTTGGGAGGCTGGAGCTAAACAGCATTAGGAGTGGCTACGAGGCCCTGCAGAACTGTAGTGGCAAAGCCTGTCCTGGATCTACAGTAGAGTGGCAGATGACAGAGCTTTGTAAAGGTGTGCACTGAACTCCAAGTAGCAGCCTCTAAAATGTCTTTGGTTGGTACTCCCCTGAGGAAGGCTGCTGAAGTGGTTGCAGCTCTGGTTGAATGTGGCCTAATGCCCTTAGGCACTGGCTTGCATGCTGTGAATAGTAGAAACGAATGCAGTGGCCTATCCACTTTGAAATAGTCTGCTTCGAGATAGCCTTTCCTTGTGATCTGCAGCATATGCCACTAGTAATTGCTCGGTCTTCCTGAAAACTTTGGTTCTGTCCAAGTAGAATCTAAGCTGTCTGTGTGCGTCCAAAGAATGTAGAATTCTCTCCCCCTTGTTCTGTGGATTTGGATAAAAAGATGGCAGATGAATAGTTTGGTTAAGAGCCACACTGGACACCACCTTAAGCATAAAAAGTGATAAAAGGTTCCACAGCCATGAGTGCCTGCAGCTCTGAAACTCGTCTTGCAGAAGTTATTGCTAGGAGTAGAGCTGTTTTCCAAGATAAAAACTTTATATCAGCAGTAGCAGCTGGCTCAAAAGGAGGCAGGGTGAGTTTTTCCAAGACATAGTGGAGGTCAAATGCAGGTATCGGTGATCTCCTTGGAGGCCTTACATTTTTGGCTCCTCTCAGGTACTGCCTTAAACAATGAGAAAAGATTGGTGGCTCTGTATTGTAATGAGCCAAAATGGCAGAGGCATGAATTTTAATTGATGAAAAAGATAGACCTTTGTCCAGCATCTCTGTTAAGTATTGCAAAATCTGAGGAATATTTGGTACAGCTGTATCAGTTCCTTGTGCCTGGTTCCAAGCACAGAATCTCTTCCATTTTCCAGCATAAGATTTTCTAGTACTAGGCCTTCTGGCTTCCAAAATTACATCCATCACAGCTTTACTGAGAGGTGTGTTTTGTATGACTACATTATCCGCCATCCTGCCAGGTTTAAGGTCCTGAGTTGGCTGTGCAGGATCTGATTGTTTTCCTGGGACAGTAGAGGAGGTATTTGAGGTAAGGTCCAAGCTGGGCATTGAGACAAGTTCCTTAGGATTGGATACCAGTACTTACGGGGCCAGTCTGGGGCAATCAGTACCATCTTTGACCTTTAGGAGTACCTTGGGGAGGAGAGGCAGTGGCGGAAAGGCATATACTGATAGGGTGTCCACTTTCCATGCTTGTCTGTGATAAGTCCTTGTGCAGAATCTTTTTAGTTGGTAGTTGTGAGGGGAGGCAAATAGATACAAGTCCGGGCATCCCCATTTCCTTGTTATCATGTTGAAGACTTGTGGATCCAGCTGCCATTCGTGGGAATCCATGAGGTTTCTGCTGAGTTCGTCTGCCAGAGTATTTTCCTTTCCTGGCAGGAATTGTGCCTGCAGATGCATTTAGTAAGCCAATGCTGTGTCCCACAAGTAATGGCTAGTCTGCAAAGGGGGTAAGAATGTGTGCCCCCCGGCTTGTTTATATACCACATGACCGTGGTGTTGTCTGTCTTTATCAGTAGTTGCCCTGGATGAAGTAGGTCCTTGAAGGCTGTCAGGGCATTTTGAACAGCTAGCATCTCTTTTTAATTGATATGTAGATGCATTTGGTTTGAGGACCATGTGCCCTGAATGCATCTCCCTGCCATGCGGGCCCCCCCAGGCATAATCTGATGCATCCGTTGTTAGTGTCTGCTTGGCTGGGGGTAATGTGAATGGCGGTCCCTTGTTCTGGTGACAAGCCTTTGCCCACCATCAAAACTCCTGTTGCAGGCAGGGGATGAGAGTAATCATTGTTTCCAGGCTGTGGCAATGTTGAGTCCAAACACTTTTTAGGTACCATTGAAGTTTCCTCATATGCAGTCTTGCATATGGAATTAGTAGGATGCATGATACCATGAAGCCCAAATCCTGCAGAATTTTTCTTGCAGATAACTGGGCCTTTGTTGCCAACATTTTGAAATAGGTAGTCAGTTGCCTTTGTTTGTCTGGCATGAGATAAGCCATCTGGGCAGTTGTATTTAAGCTTGCACCCAGGAATATTATCTCTTGAGAGGGTACTAGTTTTGATTTCTTTTCATTGACTGTGTACCCTAGGCATGTTAGAAGTCTTTTCACAAACGCCAGATGTTGTAGAAGAATGTCCTTGTTCTCTGCTTGAATTAAACAGTTGTCCAAGTAAGGATATATTTGTATTCCTCTGTCTGCAGAAAGCAATTACTGGTGCCAGGCACTTTGTACAGACCCTGGGCGCAGTAGATAAGCCAAAAGGCAGTGCAGAGAATTGGTAATGCATTGTGCCAGCCTTGAATCTGAGGCATCTTCTGCATGACTGTCTGATTGGAACATGCAGGTATGCCTCTTTTAGGTCTAAAGTTACAAGCCAAGCATTCTTGCCCAGCATGGGCAGAAGCTGCTGCAAAGTCAACATTTGAATTTTGGTATATCCAGGAATGTGTTCAGAATAGATAGGTCCAGTATTGATCTCCAGGCTTTGTCCTTTCTGGGTACCAAGAACAGAGTAAAATCCTTGTCCCTGCTCTTGCTCTGGTACTTGTTAAATGGCCCCCATGGCCATGAGGGATGAGACTTGTTTTTGTGCCTCTGCCCATTGATTTTTTGGCAGATCTGGCCAACCGTTTGCCTTTGGCAGGGTATGGAAATGGAACTTGTAGCCTTGTGACACTATATTTAGAACCAGCTTGTCCTGGGTTATAATGTGCCAATTTTGATAAAAAAGTGCTAATATTCCCCCTAAGGGTGCTGCCAGGAGATAAGTGCTTGGTGCAGTCAGGGGGAAGTCATTGGGACTGTTTCCTGTATGGTTGTGATTTGTCTTCTCCAACTTTGGAGGTAGAAGCACCCCATTGCATTGACCTGTATGTACCTTGCGCCTGGGATCTGCCTCTAGCGCATCTGGATCTGCCCCTTTGAGGTCTGTCTGACACAGGAAAGGACCAATTCTTTGTATAGGCCAGTGTCTACTAAACCTAGGTGGCTGTACTTGTAAAACATCTTTGACAGTTTGCATTGATTTAGCTTTGTCCTCCATTTTCTTTAACACCTCTTCTGCCTTAACACCAAACAAAGCATCAGCCTGTAAAGGTGCATCTAATAATTTAACTTTGACATGATCAGACAGATTTTGTTCCTTTAACCAAGCATGCCTCCTAATTACAGAACCCGTAACTGCGGCCCTGCAGGAGGCCTCCAAAGAATCAAAACCACATTGCAAAATATGCTTTCCAACTTGTTCAGCTGCATGCAATAAATCCTGCATTTCCTTGTTTTCTGCACATTCAGAGTTTAACAACATTTTCTGTTTAAGCAATGCCATGACATGTTGCCGATATCTGAGCATATAAAACTGACAGTTTAAGGTCCTTATAGCCAAGGTAGCAGATGTGTAAACCTTTTTTCCCCATCTATCCAGTGCCCTAGAATCTCTGTCAGAGGGGGTAGGGTTTTCTGCAGCGGAAGCCTTAACTCCTTTGGGACCCTGTGAAATAGTTTCTGGGTCTGCAGCAGGGTTTTTAAAAAGGAATTTATGAGAGTCAGGAACCCTGTAGTATCTGTCAGGCTTAGCAGGAGCTGGAGGTAAGGAGTCAGGGGTCAGACTAGACTCCAAAAACACATCATCTACAATGTCTAACTCAGGTGGAATGGCTAGAGGCCTATGTTGAAGTAGTAAAAGGAAGTCCCTGAGCCTCTTTTTAGATTCTGAAAAATCTTGGCTCTCCCAGTGGAAATGCTCCCTCATAGTGTGCAAGGTTTCCCCAAAAGAATAGTCCTCTGGAGGAGAAGCTGAAGGTATAGATTCTTCAGCATCAGAATCCTCATAGGGGGGGAAGAGAATATTCCTGATCAGAAGAGGAATCAGAAGAAATAGAAATCTGATCTTAAGATTCACAGTCTGTCTCTTGCCTAGTCCTCTTTATCAGGAGGGGGATGGGAACCCCTGATCAAGGTAGTCAAGTCTTCGGCCATTTTGAGCATCTGTTTTTTTGGGCATAGAGGCCTGGCCACGTGGCTCTCGAGTTTGTTTCTTTGCTTTAGAAGGTGCTTTAGTCTTTGCCTTTGAAGCTGAAGTTGGTTTAATGTAAAGATGTTTAGGTCTGAATACACCCTCAGAAGCCGGTGCCTGCTCAGCGGCTCCAGACTCATCTGAGGAATAGTGTCCAAGGCTCCAATACCTTGAGTTTCCAGCGGCATAGCCGACTCCACGTGGGAGTCAGTAGCAGCCTGCGACTCTAAAGTAGCAGGCATCAGGGGCTGCGAAAGCGCCTCACTGAGAACCGGCGAACCAGAGACTGGCTTAGGAGAAACTTAGTCATCGGTTTTGGGCCTCGGTTGTTTCTCTCTCTCCCTTTCTTTGCGTTTTTTGTGAACTCCGGTAGTTGGATGGCTATCAGACGACATTTCTGGATAATTAAACCGGCGTCCAAAATAGTTTAAAGCAAAATCATACCGACGCTTAACAGTGCATTGGTTAAATCTAGCACAAATCTGACAACCAGAAACGTTGTGATCTGGGCCTAGGCAAGGAATACAGGAAGAATGAAAGTCCTTATGAGGTATTTGCTTTCCACAAGAAATACAATTATTTACTTTTTCTGACATCGGTCTGGAGCAAGAAAAAGTTTCCCCAATGGGGTACTTAGCTTTATTGAAGACTTCGGATCTGAAACTCGAACACGAAAATCTCAGGAGTCGGCCGACCGGCACTTGCGAACTGCTTCTGCTTCAGGCACCACGCGGCAAGAAAGACAAGTAAATGGCGTTGGCTGCTTATTTTATACCCCTGACGACCTGACGTCAGGGAAGGGGCGACGGCAACAGACGCAGGACCCAAGACTTTGGAATTCAGGCCAATTGAGGGCAACCTGAAAGCAGGATTACCCCAAATGTAATGACTGCAACAGTGAAACACGAAGAACATCTTAGGAGAGACCAGCTTAAGACTCTCCAGAAGCAGCAACTCTGTAAGGAAAGTGGTGAGTTCCGACACCAAATCCCTCTGAAGCCAGGTAAAATGTGCCATGTAGTTGGCTGCTCTCACTCCGAATGTAGCTGAGGCAAACGTATGCTTTTCAAAGTGGTCAATCACCCGAGACAGTCTATTCGAGGGATAGACCGTGGAGCTCTACTCTGCTAGCTCCTTCTTAGTAGCTGCGGCCACCATGACGCCATTAACAGGGATGCCCTTACTCCAAAACTCCTTACCTTTGGGGGGACTGAGGAATTTTTTTTGTGTACCTGTTCCACTCTGTCCAGCTCCTTCCAAGCCCTGCCAGAGAGAAGATCCAGAAGCTCGTCGGTCTGGGGACACCCAGTTAGAAAATGGGCCAATCCCGAAGGCCTTCAGAAAGATGGACTCCTCCGAAGATGGGGTGGGGGAAGACCAACCTCCTCTTTGCTTGAGAAATTAGAGCATGTCCCCAAAGGACACTTCCTCAGAAGGAAGCCTGGGGGACCAGTCTCCCTCCTCGAAATCCATGTCCTTGGTGAGGGACTCTCCAGGAGAGTTGAGATGCCTCCTCTTACATGTTTATCTTCCGAGGGGGTTCCTCCATGATGGGATCTGGGAAGGACTCGGAAGAGACAGGGACCCCAAATGGGGCAGTGCCGATTTGAAGGCGCTCACGCGAGGGCTAACCCAGGAAGGATGATGAGGCCTCGCCATCCAAAACCAAGAGGGGCTGGGGAGGACCTAGAGACAAAGCAGAAGTGATTGCCAAGCTGGAGAAGGTCCTCTCTACCGCTTGGAAGGCTGATGGACTGGAAAAGGTTCCCCTCTGCTCTCCTTTGGCCACAGCTGCCTGGGAAGGGAGAAGGGTCCTGATGCAGCACTGAAGCTCCCACAAGATATTGGCCCCAAGATGTCCAATGCCAAAGCCCCCAAGGGAAGGAAGCAGTCCGAAAATTCTGGGCCCGAACCAACCCCCAGGGACCCAACACTGACCTTGTGGAGCAGAGGCACTGCATGTTTTGAGGACAGCAGAACAGAGCCCAGCAGGGACCCTGAGGGTGTCGAGAAAGAAGGAATACCAGACACAGTCAGCCTTTTACAAAGAAAACTAACTCCAAACCGAGGTGGTCCGGAAGAGGAGAGAAGTCCCGTGGATGGAGAATGTCCCCTAGGCATTTGAACTGGGGATGGCAACAATCCCAACCCAATTTGGGCCTTGAGGAATCTCCATAATCCTATCCATATCTGTAAGTAAACTTCTGGAGGACCTGGAAGACACAGAAGAATGACTGGACCTAGCTGAGATCCTGCCAATGTAGTACGATCCAGGGAGGGGGACCAACTTCGATGCATCTGAGCTGATGTATTAGATTGGATCAGGAGGGGAAACTGTCAACTATCAGATCCAACAACACAATTGGATCCAAAGCTACCTTAGTCAGTTCACTGGACAGTTCCGACAAATGGGTCAGAACTGGAGAGGGCTTGCGCTGAGTCGGATCAGAGGGGCACTGAGGCCTCAGATTAGAGAGACTGATCCAAGGCTCTCAGAGCAGAAAAGCCCAGTTTCGAAGCTACAGATGCTGGACTCAGACCTGGGGATCTGTGATCAAAGAGCCTAGGCTTTTTGGAGACCCCTTGGAGGAGGGTATAGGTCTCTTTTTTTTGAGTCCTGAGAAACCTTACAGGAAGAATCTGAAGTCAGTGGACCTCCCTGAGCTAAGCCCTTTAAAAGCAACTTATTTCTACTCTCCATGAGAGCCTCGAGGTTGAATGCGGCACAAATGTCACATTCAACCTCCAGGTGATGCTCTCCTAAGCAATAAACACACTGTTGTGCGAAGTGCAATGAGGCATCTTCCGACCACATGAGAAGCATCATTTAAAGCCAGAAGACTTCGCAAATATGTCCCAGCCAAATACACACGCACAACGAAACAGAGAAAGCACCACACACACAAACCACTGAACCAAACAAGGGGCTACAGCACTATAGAAACTCAGAATACTTTTACTTTTTTTTGTAAATTAGTTAAAACTATGGGGAAAAAGGGACCCATGGGGATAAAAGGGTGGGAACCCATCCAATATAAACTAATTAAAATAGAAACACCACTACTACACTAAACTGCTTCAAAAAGGACAAAAGGTAACCAAAAAGGGAAAGAACAACCCCAAAAATAATTACTTATCTGTTAGATGATCTTGAGTGTCTAAAATCACATCCTAGCATTTCTGTGGCAAATGAGATCTGAGGGTTACAGGTCAGTAGGGGATTGTGGGAAAGGGAGGAGCTTGAGCACTTGATCTGTTTATCAGCTGCCAGCTCAGATCTGAGATTGGATCTAAGACCCATCCGTGATGAATAACACTAATGGCATCAGATCAATCAGTTGCCAATATAAACAGACAGTTTCTGGAACAGATTTAGAGAGAGAGGTCGGGGGGGGGTAACAATGTTAGTACAGGTTCATAGGGTCATAGAATGTTAATAGGCTAATGGCCCCACAGTCCTTACAAGTCTAGCCATATTTATCCCAAGTTGTCCCAATGGTCGACTGTTAGGTGAGTGAAATTCACAAACAGAAGGGTCTATGGTAGTTAATACAGACTTCCTCTGCTGAAGAGGGAGATGGGTGCAACCCCAGGAGTGAATATGCAGTCACCCATCCATTGATCTTGGTTGCATTTGAAGAGGGTCAGAGGGTCTGTTTTTCAAGAATTGAAAGCTTGTTCCAGAGAAGTGGCAGTCTCTGGGAGATGTATCTATGTATCCCTCCAGCATGACCTGCTCATGTCAGAGGCTAGGTTAAGATCCCTAGCGTGAATGAACCCCACGCAGTTTGATTTACAAATGAGTAGCATTTCTATCAGGGCCAGTCAGAGACTGCCATGTAAACCAGGTACAAGTCACTCCGTAGCAACTTATAGGATACAGAATACAGTGACAGAACTTTCAATCTTTCTGCCCAAGACTTGGTTGTGCACCCTGTAACTTCTTGGCAAGAAACCTCTGTGGTCTCCCCAACTGTTGCAGGTGTCTGGTGAGGTATGTGCAAATAGGAAGCACTGTACTCAATTATTGGTGTGATGAGGGCTAAGTACAATGGAATTATATCATCATTAGATCTAGATGCAATGCCTTAAGAGGTACCACATAACAGAAGGACTTCCTTACTATTGTGGATACGTGGTGGTCAAAGCTCAGACCGTTATCAACCTGAGTTACCCAGATCACATACTACTATGGAGGTACTGTCTATAATTAATTAGCAGGGATGTCCGCTTTCCCACAGGGAATAATAATGCATTTTTGCATTTATCTTTAATCTGTGGCTTTGGCACCAAACATTTATCTGCGTTAACCCTGTCTGCAGTATAGTAACATCATTGGGGGAATCGATGAGTGCTCCCAGTTTGCAATCGTCAGTGGGCTTGGTCAGCCACAGGCAATCCAAGTTTGCCTAGACTACTGAGAAATAAATTCTGAACAGTACGGGGCCCAGCACAGAACTCTGTGGTACATCAGTGGTAACTGTTTTTTTTTTTTTGCTAGAGGTGAAGTCACCCACTTTGACAGTATGTCTCCTGCCGGTGAGTCAGTTGGCTATCCATCTGGTAATGTAGGGGTTAATTCTCAATTGGGAAAGTTTCTCTACAATACCTGAGTGAGGGATTGTGTCAAATACCTTAGCTAGGTCAAGACAGGTGGTATGTACTGCCTTTCCCTTGTCCAGGGCCTTGGTGACTTTCTCAAAGAAGGCAACTATGTTTAACAAGCATAACCTACCTTTAAAGAATCCGAACTGGGTTGGGTCAAGTTTGGAGAATACTTATGTCCTTGTTAATAAGGTCCATAATTATTCTTCCCATGGCTTTGCAGATGAGGCCAATAATTCCCAGGATCAGTTGATTGTCCCCCTTTGTGCAGAGGGATTACTGTTGCTGTCCTTCATTCCTCCGGAACCCAGCCATACACAAAGATCCAAGTGGGTCTGCTAGGTCATGTTAAGTTGTTTAAAAGGCAACCTGGGATGTTATCTGGTGCCACTGATGCCATATTTTTTTGGCATTGGAGGGCACCAAGATGACTTGCTCTCTTGAGATAGGCTGAGGAATACTGGCAGGTATACTTTGGGGGATGATTGGAGGGGACAGGAGGGTGAAGTTTGCTCCAAACCTGTCAGCTAGCAGGTTGGCTATTAACTCTGGCTGAGTATGGGTGGTGCCATCAATACAACCAGTTCAGCACACAGCTGGGTATTCCCTCTTAGATTATGGACATAAAGAATGTCTTCTGATTATCCTTAGCTAGGGAGGTTATTTTTGCTTCATAATTAGCTTTGGAGGACTTTACGAGATCTCTAATTTATTAAAGCTAGATAGGGATTTCTTCCTCTGCTGAGCTAGTTCCATCTTGTTCTTGGACATTATCTTGTTGTATAGCCTGTTTATACTAGGGGTCCATCAGGGTAGCTTGCTTTTTTTTGCAAGACCTGGTATTACTCCGGTCATGTACAGCCAATTCGATTCAACTGCTTAAGTGGTTATACAGGGCATTGGTCTACACATCTGCATAGGAGTCCGTGTTACCGGAGTTCAAGTGGGCTTGGAAACTTCTTATACCATCACTTTGTAAGAGATTATCTGTTTTTGAAAAATTCTTAAGCATTTTTGAGCTTGATGGGGTTATCTGGTTTTATAATTACACTAAACAAAACTGATTTATGGTCCTATCTTACCAGGGAGGACATCACATTGCGGGTGGGGGTGCAATGCTCTCCTATGTTAGTGAGTACTATGTCTAGGACATCTGAGCTTCTTCTGGGTGTGCTGACTAGCTGTTCTAGAGCATTTGCAATGACAAAGTCCAAGAACCTCTGAGTCAGCATTTTTGTGGTTGTGTGTTTCCCAGTGGATTGTAGGACAGTTAAAATCATCCATGAGTAAGGTGTTGGGCTATATGGCAAGTGACTCCAGTAGGTCCAGGTATGTGGTATGCTTTTCCCGTTTCATGGTGAGGGATCTATAGCTAGCTCTGATGTGGTAGGGAGCTTTGCCTATAGTTAACTGGACATGGAGTAGCTCAAGAGAGTCATACTGTTTGACCAGACTTGAGGTGCACTTATCTTTAACGAAGATGGATACATCTCCTCCTTTGGTTCTTTCACTCTCAGTATGTGGTCTGAACTTATGGAAGGCACTGTAGCCCTGCACAGCTGGAGTGCTTTCCATGCCTTTGAACCATGTCTCGGTGACTGCACAGATGTCAGCATCTTCCAAAGTGAGGAGTGCTTCCAGGGAGTGCCGTTTCTTGTTTAGACTCCTAGCATTAAGCAGCAGTACCTTGGGTTTATCTAACGAGGATTTTACTATGTTGGGAGGTTGGTTATTTTGACACTGCCAAAAAACTTAGGGGTGGATACTGCCTTTGCCAATATCCAAAAGCCTAGAGGAGACCGGTGTAGACCTTCGCCGACAAAGCAACGTGGCCTGTCAACCATGTCTCCCCAGGCTGACAGATAATGGATCTCCTTGGACTTGATACCACAAGCCAAGACAATTGTTAAAGTCAATCATTTTTTGTTTGCATTGTAGAATCCTCCTTGAAGAAAGTGGAATGCTGCTTAAGGCTAGGCTTATACCTGCCTGTGACACAATCTGAGAGCTCAGGCATGTCTCTCTTCATATACTCCAATGATGTAAGTCTCATGTCATTCACCCCCCACAAGGACTACGATGGAGTCATACTGGTACTTGTGGTGGAGTGAACTGACTGGTTGAATGACTTGACGTATCTTTGGCATCTGACGGGCAGCTAACTGTAAACCACTCCTTATCCAGCCTGGTGAGGGGAACATCCATGTGTCTCACAACAGAGTCACCTATGACCAATACATTATGTTCTATGGTGTTACGCCTTATGGACTTGTTTGTTGAGACACTGGTGTGCTTGTGTGTTATTTTATGTTGTGGTTCTTTTTTGCTTTCTGTACAAGTGGTTTCCGTTTGGGAGGCCTCTGACCTTTTGGTATGTTACTAGTGATTACCTCTGCATATGTGGGTTTGCGTGTTGTGCCCTTATTTAGTGTGGGAAGTGTGTGCATGCTGACAACCAGTTTGGCATTCAGTTCTTCCTTATGTGACCGTCTTGCCTCCAATTTCAATGTAACAACATCTGTCACAAAGTATTTGTTTCGGGAGAAAGTGGCTGTCAGTATACAAGACACAATTGCTACACTGACTCAGGATGCCCACGTCTATTAGGCTGGCCAGAGAGATTATGGGAAACTGCCTGTCCATGATAGCATGGTCTTACTGTATGTTTTATTAGGGAAGGAAATGGGTTAATTTGACAGGACTGTACTGACAGCGCTGAAACTACAAGAGGGACCCTTACTTTGTGTAGGCCAAGGTTGATCAATAAGGCAACACTGATCAGTGCACACTTGAGTTGCTCCTAGAACAGCACAAAAGCTTGGAAGGATTTCACTGACAGACGTTTAGGGAAAAACTGAGATTCTAGACTTTTATAGCCACTCTGAAATATTTGGTTGTCCCTTTTTTGGAAAGGATCCTTACTTCTCATTTCCCTCCTGCCATCTCAGTTTTGTTTCCCTATTACCTTGAGGTTGTAGGTTTGTCAGTTTTGCTTTTTAAGGGGAAAAGAGAATTTTGGAGATTTATAATGGTGCACTTAAAGTTTTGAACACTCCATGAATTAAAACTTCCCTATAAGTGTTTGAGGACATGAGTAGCAGAAGGGTAAAACAGCCTCCTTATCTAAAGCTGAAGTCAGAATTTCAGACTTTATTCCACCAGCAAACTTTTGGTTACACACCCAGACAATTCTCCACTAAACCACAGCAGTAGCAGTGACCCTAGACATAGTATATGTACAATCATACACACTCTTCAAAGCTTGATTAGATATTTGTGAAAGATTAGAAACAATAGGATTCAAACAGGAGCTACCTTCTGAAGGAAGTATGGCAGAGTATTCCCTCAAACTATCTATACAATGCAGAATATCCCACTGCACAAGGGTAGACCTTCCACGTACTTGAGGAATTATTGACCCATGAGCCTGATTAACCTGACATGTAAATAACAACCATGAATATTCTAAACAAAGAAAAAGGTAATGTAAAAACACTGGACCCAAATCAGTCTGGGTTTGTCAAGGCCAGGTCTTGCCTACTCAACCTGGTGAACTTCTTAGAGAAGGCCACCAAAGCAATGGACAAGGGCAAAATGGTGGATAGTGCCTACCTGGACCAGGCCAAGGCATCTAACATGATACCCCACTTGGGCACTGCAGAAAAGCTCATTAAACTAGGTATAAACCTCTTATTATCACCCACTGAACAGCCAACTGTCTTAAAGACAGGAGTCCAAGAAGTTAGACTAGGAGAGTCTTCCTCCACAAAAAGGCTGGTTACTAGTGGAGTTTCTCAGGGCTTAGTGCTGGGGCTACTACTGTTTGCATCTACTTCTCTGAGGCCTCTGGTCGACCAAGTTTGCTAATGTTTGCAAACTTGGTGCAGTCATTTTAATTCCTTTCAAGATACAAATATCCTCCAAGAAGGCCTAACGTAGACTAGTAACTGGCGTCAGAGTTATGGTCTAAAACTCAATGCCAAAAATTGCATCACAGTCATACTTGCAAACTCTTAGCACAAAAAAATCTGGACAAAGCCAACAATAATGGGGGGATAAAGGTCCAGAAATAAGGACAAATTTGAAATATTCCTTTCAAACTTAGTAAGGTGCTAGAATGAAAGTTCTTGCATTATCATGCATTTTCTGAAGGATATGAAGTCTGAAACTCAAATGTCTGCTACTCTTTAGTGAATTCAGCCCTCACTGATTTGCCACAACAATCCAAAAAAATGCAAATTTTAACAGGAACACTCAAAAATATGAGGTAAAAATCTGGACATTTGAGAAGTATGACTATAGTGACTTTTGGGAAGATGGCCACCCCAACAAAGCTACTGCACTGACAATACACCCCTATAAGTAGACTCTGTAGCCAGGGACTTGGGAACACACACAGAGAGTGATTTGGCATTTGACCATCATGTGTCTACTACAGTGAGGAAATCACTCTATATTCCATATTTTATAAGCAGGGGTATTACATCTTAGTTCAAACATGTCATCGCTCTGTTGTACCCTGTTCTCATAAGACCAATTATCAAGTACAGTGCGCCCCCTTCAGTATGTACTTGGCCAGGCATATGCAACAAGTACAGCATCCCCAGAAACTCCACACAAAAAAGACGGTGTGGAAAATAAATCCTATGCAGACTGCCTCAAAGTCTTCTCTTTATATTTGGTCTCCTACAGCCTGCTGAGAGGAAATCTATGCCTGATCTACAAGGCATCCTCCCATCAAACCCTAAGGGACCTGAAGCACATCTGTAAAACAAATAGCATCAGAACACCCAATCCAGGGGCCTAAACTTGCCCAAAATAAACAGAACATGCTAGGAGGATAGGTATGCATCTCGCAGGCTTTCCCTTCTCTGGAGCAGGCTTCCAATCTATGTGAAACAGAGTTCAAATCTGCACTTACTGCTCTAACAAAACTTGGATCGGTGGATGGAGAACTGTAAATATACCCCTGGTCTGGCAGCTATGTCTCTATCAGAGGGGACAGGAAGGTTTTAAATGCTCAGCCACCCATGCCAAAAGCAACTCCTATATCACTAGGTGGGTTGCAAACTGGCTCACTGATAGCTACTTTCACACTGTGGGTTCTGACTCAAAGTCAGACTGCCGACCAGTCATGAGTGGAGTCCTCACAGGGTTCGGTCCTGGGTCCTCTCCTGTTTGGTATCTACTTCTCTAAAGTCCAGACCAACATGAAGGGACTCTGGCTGACAAAGTTCGCAGATGATTGCAAGTTGGGAGCTACTACTAACTCCCCAAGTGATGCAGACATCCTACATTAAGGCCTCCATGAGATCAACAACTAGTGTCAGAACCACGGCCTTAAGCTCAATGCCAAAAAATGTGTTTCATCTCCTTTGGGAAAAAACAGGTTCCCTTGAATTACCACATTGATGGTAGTCCACTGAACACAGAAGGCATTATAAGAGATCTGAACAGTAAAAATGGCAACAACCACCACAAAGTAAAGTCCAAGGTTTAATCACTAAACAGCATAAAACAAAATCAGAGCAGCAACAATGATGTGTAAGCGCTTTCAAGCTAATGCCCTTCTTCAGACAATTAACTAAAAAATCTAGCAGTTTAAATGGTAAATAACCACCAATTAAAATCAGTAATTTATCCACCTTCTCTTTAGGGCTGGCTTAAAATGACATCATTCAGTCCTGGGACTCTATGTGCTGTTAACTCTATAAATGTTTCATTCACCAGGTTATTCTCTATCGCTGGTTTGGATTTTCACTGCTGTTAATAACCTTACACATGATGGAGGAGTCCGTTGGTGTACCCGGAGTTGAAAAACAGGGCGTCAGCATTAACTGGGCAGAAAAAGTAAAAAGGAACTTTTTTCTGATGGCAATCATTTATTAGAATTGGATTTACAATATACAATGATACAACAGTCTGAGCCAGTAGTAAGTACAAAGAATTAACTGATTTTTGGAGAGTTATTGAATACTTTAGTGAACAAAGTGAGCAAATTAAAATGGCTGCAGTGGCAGCGTTACCATTTTGAAGCTTGTTTAAAGTTTGGTCTGGTTCCAAGAGGTATGAGGGTATTGCATGCCCACATGTGGTGCTTACCCATAACTGATGGCAAAATGGCAACAAATAAATATAGAGACAGGCTATGCATATATGCAGTTGCTAATACATTATTTTGCACCACAAGAGAAAACTTTGATAGAAGAAATGAATGAATTACAAAAACGGCTTGACAAAGAATATAGTGAAGAAGTTTATACCAATAGAATGGATGAAGCTTTTTGCTCACTAACTGTTTTGGATAGTAAACTTCAGCAAACCAAAACAAGAAAGTTAACTAGAGACTTTAATGACTTCTCAACAGGTTGGATATTTACCTGGCCAAGACAAAACTGCAATACAGAAAATCGAGCACTTGACATGGTTCAGAAAGAAGAAAGGTATTCATCCTATCGAAAACGGAGATATAACAGCTTTAGAGCCAATAGGGAACTTCCCAGTTAAGTGAGGCGGCACACTGAGATGAACAGCCAACCAGATGAACTCAGTGACAACCAGGATGATGGCAGAAACCGGACGGCTGCCACCAAGGCTGCTGTTTTAGCTAAAATGGAGGGTATTAGCCCTCATGTAACCACAGAAAACAACCAGAACTCAAGGAGAGACATTGGTTTAGTTAATGTTAATGCATTAAGTACAAGGAATACCAATACAGAATCCATGGACACTTTAGAGATGGGGTGGGGCTCCATACAACTAGGGGCGAGACCCAAAACTGTTTGCATAACAGAGAACTGTCAGCATTCTTTTTTTTTTACCAGCTCCCACCAAGAAGAAAAACGAATGGAGGAGATTGCAGCAAGATATAAGAGATGCGAAAAAGTGAAAGATGTCTCAGTGACTGATGATGATGTTAATATTGTATACAATTTATATGACTGTCCTATCTGAAACTGAAAGGTATGTGTTGAACAAATGGCTTACTTTTGTTCCTAGTAACAGCAATTTTAGTTATGTTATATTGGACTTGATGTTTGGCAGGAATGTTATGCTAAAGCACGTTCGGGAATAAAAATGCCAACCAACAAGTAACTTTAAGGCAACCTAGTACATTTGTCCCTTTACTTAATTCTACCATGAATACTTTTATCAAAGTATGTTAACAGGAAATTGGAGGTTATCTACAGGGTAATTATAATACGAAGTACTTTAATCTAACACTAACACAGAGGGAAGCATTAACTTCCTTACAACAGAACACACAAATCATTATTAAATCTGCTGATAAAGGAGGAGCAGTAATTATAATGAACAGAGATTTTTACTACACTAAATTCAGTGAAATGTTAATGGATACAACAACTTTCATGCAAACATCATCAATTGTAGTTAATAATGTTATTTCTAGAATTAGAAGTCTTGAAAGATGAAGGACTGATGGACATGGACTTATAAGTTCTTGAATATAGAAAATCCTGTTATTCCTTTTTTTAAGGCCTTACCCAAAATACACAAAGACATGAACCCCCACCCCCCATTAAGGCCAATAGTATCAGGCAGGGGGTGGATGACAGAAAACATCTCAATTTGGATAGAATGTACTTTGAAATCAGTATTAACACAAGTTACACATTTTAAAAGATGCAGGTGACTTTTTAATAAGTCAAAGTGAGTTTATCAGGCGAACAGAAGTAAGGAAAACTTATATAATGGTAACATTAGATGTAAATAATCTCTTTACTGCGATCAGCAAGGAGTATGATTTAACAGCTTTGTCTAGATAATTTCTGATTTGTGTACATTTGATACTAACAAGAACAGACTTAGAGATGCTTAGACTTATTTTGGAGTGTAATGTTTTTGTTTGTCAAAACAAGTATCACCAGGTGCAAGGGGTTGCCATGGGCACCCCTTGTGCCAACACATATGCCAATTTAGTCATGGCATTTTGGGAGCAACATCATGTCTTAGGAAAATGTCATGGTTGCTTTTGTTTTTATAAACACTTTGTGGATGACTCCTGTTGTGGGATGGTGAACAGCGAGAACCTGTAGCCTTTATAGAATACTTAGAATCCACCACATCTTTAAGATTTTCCATGACATCATCCAGGACTCGGTTGGATTTTTTAGATGCAAGAGTTATACAAAATGAAGATGGTTTTAAAACTACACTCTATAGAAAAGATTGCTGCAAAAACAATTTATTAAACATATGACAGCATGCACCCAAGATTCACCTTTGACAACATAGTGGTAGGACACAGATGAGGACATGTTTGAGATGGAATTGGATAATCTAAAACACAATTTTACTGAGAGAGGATACAAACACAAGGTAGAGGAATAGTCCAGAAAAGAGTAGGTCAAAGAAAGGACAAGATGCAGCCATGATTAACATGTGACAGAGAGGAAAATGTTATGAACAACAACTCTACACTACAGGAGAATAAAATAAGCAACAATATACATGGGGGGTATGTGATATAGTGAGGAAAAATTGGAAGATTCTTCTTATAGATGAAGATAAAGGAAGTTATTGGGGAAGACCCAATGTTTGGTTTTGGAAGGAATAAGAACTTAAAAGATTTATTATGTCACGAAGGGAATAAAAATATTCAGGTTAAATCTAGATTTAAAAGGGACCAGACCCTGTGGTACCTGTAAAGCATGTCCTCACAAACACAGATACCACATTCACACACCCCATTACTAATAGAATGCAACATTTCCATACGTATGGTAGTTGCAAGACTATCAACATTATATATTTAGCTACCTGTAGATTATGTGCAGGATTTTATGTGGGGAAGACAAATTGCATGTTAAAAAGTAGAATTTTAAACCATTTGTCTGCAGTAAGGCTACACAATGAGCACAATGTCTTATATCAACACATTCATCAGTTTCCAGGGCATGATTTTAGGTTTTCAGTAATACAGAGCATACACAAGAGTTTTTTTTTTTGGGGGGCTGGCGAATGAAACAGTATTCGTTAATTACATTTAAACTGCTAGATTTTTTAGTTAATTGTCTGAAGAAGGGCATTAGCCTGAAATTGCTTACACAATTGTTGCTGCTCTGATTTTAGGTTGTTTTATGATGTTTAGTGATTAAACCTTGGCTTTACTTTGTGGTGGTTGTTGCCATTTTTACTGTTCAGTTTGCTTTTTGTGAGCAGCATTACCTTTGGTAAGGTTACTCTCCATCTCCGGTTTGGATTATAAGAGATCTGGGAACACAGGTTGACATCAACCTCTCTTCTCACCACCACATTGCCACTGTGGTCAGGAAGTCCTATGTGGCACATCTCATTACGAAGGGTTTTGCATCCAGGAAGAAAGAGGTCACTGTCTCACTCTACTCTTCCCTCATTAGGCCAGTCATAGAGTACAATGCCCAATTTGGCATGTACCTCACTAGACACCTCCAACTACCGGAAAGGCCGCAAATGTACCTCACGAAGAGGATCCTAGGCCTTAAACACTTGCACTATATGGACAGACTCTCAACTATTCTCTGTCTCATATCGCCTACTTAGAGACAATCTCTGCTTGACTTACAAAGCCATGTCTGACCCAGCTCTGTCCTGTACTGGCAAGGAAGCCTGTAAGTGGAGGTCACTTGATTCAACCACCAAAGAATCTCTTTCCTGAGACAAGGTAGGAAAGGGACTTGGGGTGAGAGTGCTGTGTCCATATAGACCTTGGGTACCATTGTAACTTTCTCATGTGGAGCCCTGCCAATGGCAACATGGGAATAGTCGATGCCATATAACCCAGGAGCCTGAGGTACCACCTGGTAGTCACGACTACGACTTGAAGGACAGACAGCAGGTTACTACCTTAAGTTTTCTACCTTCTGAGGTGGCATATAGGCCCTCATGACATCTGTCCTTATCCTGCATCCTAGGAATATTTGGTCCCGAGAGGAGTTCAGATTGGACTTGGGGTAGTTTATCTTGAAATCCAGTGCTTGCAGGACCGATTACGGTTTGCAGATGGGATAGCAAGGATTTTGAACAGTTTGCCTGGATCAAAAGGTCGTCCAGGTAAGGGAATATTTGAATTCCTTGAGTCCTGCAGAAGGCAAGCACTTGAAGACCCTTGGCGCTGCTGAAAGTCTAAAGGGCAAGGCAGAAAACTAAAAATGTGATGAGCCCACAGAGAAGTGCAGGTATCTCCTGTAATTGGGCCTTATGGGGATATGCAGGTAGGCATCATTGCTGTCCAAGGCGGCTAGGAATCCCCGAGGTAAAGTCAAGGGGAAGAGGGTCTGCAGAGTGAGCATTCGAAAGGAGGGCACTTGCAGGAAAATATTGAGATGGGAAAGAGCTAGGATTGGTCTCCATGGTGCATCTTTTCTTTGGACTAGGAAGAGTCTGGAATAGAAACCCTTTCCCTTTTCCTCTCGTAAGGAGAGACTGAATTGTTCTTTGGGCAATAAGGCGGTCTATAACTGGCTGAAAAAGGGGAAGCTGCTCTTTGGGGGGCTGTAGAATATCCTTCAAGGAAGGTGATCCAGGTCATGAAACAATTCTTTTCTATGATGGATAAGATCCACCTGTATGAGGTAATGTTTTTCCAAACAGCGACACAGTGAGAGAGTCTTAAGGAAAGGGGGAGTGAATTGAGAGGTTTGTTCAGTAATGGCAGGTAATCACAGACTACCAGCCCTGTCCTGAAACTGAGGCTTCCGGGCCAGAGTCTTAACAGGCCTGGAAGGAGTTTGTTGTTTCCTGGTGCTCTTTTTGCCCCTGGAAAGGAGAGGAGGAGCAGAATGTTTCCTTATAAAGTGAGTTTTTGAGGGGCAATTCCTCTAGAATTTGGGGATACGAGAAAAACAGACGCTTCGGGTCTTGTAACTCCTTCCCCTTCTGTTGTAGAGTTTTGAACAACTCAGCCACCTTTGTTCTAAAGCGGGCAGAGTTATGCAAAGGCGCATCCAATAGTTTTGCCCCAATATCATCAGGTAAGGGCTGTATCCGTAGCTCAACATAAAGCCAGCAAGAGAGAATGGAGCGGGCATGGTTACCTTAAATTCTCAGTTAAATGACTTTGAGAAAATTATGAAGCGTTTCAAGGCTCTTCAGATGGATAATGTGTTCCTGGAATGTTCAATTGAATTGACAAAGTTCCTCGGGGCCTGAGGATCTTTAAACTGCCTATGGGTATCAACGGAGTCGGAGGCTTTCCGGGACTTGACTGTGCTGTTTGATCATACAGGTATTGATTTAATGCGTATTATTATATGCAATAATAATAGCAAACTTGCCAAATTGAAAGAAGAAATAACATTTTAAACACTAGTATCACCAATGATTTATTTGATTTTCATAAAGCCCATTTTTACAAAATAAGTATGGACATTGATAAGTTTGTCAAGACAGGGCTGGAGAAAAAGCAGGGGAAACTAGCTTGAGACACCTTGGAGTACATTGAAAACCGGGCTTATTTGTTTTTTAACAACAACAAGAACAAAAATAGGGGTGATGGATTAAGGCAGGTGCCTGACAATAACAGTTGGTTGAAACACATGATGAAAACTATATGGTTTTCACAATGAATAGTGTGGACAATGGGCCTTTTTTAGAACAACCACCCCTAAGACATTTAGACTGGATAAGGAACCGGTATCAGAACCAACAGCAACAGACATTCAACAGGGTAGTGGAGAGGGGGCAAATGGATCAATGGAGAGGGAGGGGAAGTGGTCCACGCAATACGAGATACAATCAACATCCCAAGCACAACTTCAATCGTACTTAACAAGAGGCAGCCCTTTAAATTCTAGTGATTTTGAACACTATTGACTTTTGTGGCAAGGAACTTGAATGTTTTTCTGACAAGGTGGTTATTTCTAGTAGGGACTGCAATTATGATGGTAAAATGGGTGAAGATGGTGATGGACATATGCATTTACAAAAATGTAGACTTTATAAAGCTGGAAGTTTTTCTATTTATAACTTCACTGCTTTAAACATGTTGCATGATTATTTTTCACTTTTTAAAAAAGGTTTTTCTTTTGTTCTGACATTTCGTTATGAGGTGGGTAAATTGTTAATCAACCTCAAATTATTTACTAGACAGTTGAAATTAAAGATATTTTTTGCAAACACTCCCAGTCCTTACACTGACTGTAACTTGACAGTTAAAAGTAGTAGTACATTTATCCCACCCAGTAACCCTATAGTAATGTTTTTTGAGCAATTGTGTGAAAACCAGATAAGGAGATGTATACACACAGAAAAAGATTTGTTAGACAATTTGACAAGTGAAAGATTTTACCTAAAATAATTGACAACAAATAATCAATATAGGGTTATGAATCCTGATAACAGGGGTGAGGTTATTATGTCAAGCACTGACTATACCTGTAAAATGTTAGAAATACTGAATGATTGTGAGACATATGAAAGGGTGTCAAGATTTGATGTCTATTGAGCATACATTAAAATTGACTGGCAGTTATATGAATTTTTTGTTGAGGGGATTATTACCGAAGCAGAACATAAGTATTTGATGGTGGATATGCAGATTATTCCATCTATTTTCAGTATCCCCAAAATACATAAAAATATGGATGAACCGCCCTTTAGACCTATAGTTTCTGCTATGGTTTCCAAAACTGAGGCTATGGCTTCTTATGTGGATTCCCAGTGCAAAACTGTACTGGATAAGATAAGAGATTCTTGGCACTGCCTGGATATAATAAGGGATTTAAACTGTAGTGAAGAATTTTATTTGATAACAGTGGATGTTATCAATTTATTTTCAGTAATACCTCACAGTACATGTCTGAAATTTTTTTCAAATAGTTTATTAAAGTTCAGTGAATTGCATAATGTGAAGCGAGGATTGTTGCTAGATTTAATGGAGATGGTGCTATTAAATAATTACATTTTATTTGATGGAGAATATTTTAAACAGATTACGGGAGTGGCAACGGGTGCCAGGTGTGCACCTATTTACACCAACCTTGTTTTAGCCGAATGGGAGACGCACTATGTTTTTTCCTCAAAAGTTATGCCTAAAATTATTTTACATTTACGTTTTCTGGAAGAAATTTTGATCTTCTGGAAAGGTACGAAGAGGTACAGGAATTTGTTGAATATTTAGATAGCACTACACCATTTTTAAGGTTCACAAGTAAAGTGAATAATGATAGGTGTGAATTTCTGGATATTTTATTGTATAAGGATGAAGGGGTTATGTGTTCGAACATATACCGTAAGAAAACCTACTCCAATTTTTTTTTGCATTTTAAAAGTTGTCACCCATACTTCCAGTAGAAAAATATTATGAAGGGACAGATGATGAGATTGTACAGATAGGTTAATGAGGATGTTTTTAAAAATGAGATGCTTAAGTTAATAGATATGTTTCATGACAGAGGATATCCTTTAGAAGCATTAATAAAAATATGTAATGAGGTAATTAATAAAAAGAACAATGCATTTCAGCCCATTCTGAAAGGAGGGCTAGTAAAAGCCACTAATATTAATAGTAATGACTCCCATTATAAACGTATGAGTAAAAGGGACAAGAGAGGAGCAATGGTATTACAATATAATGATACAGCACCCAAAGTCAAAACCATTATCCAAGCAACTTGGGACAGTGTTTTTCATGGTGATATGAGAGCATTATTGGGCGCAAGCCCAGAGTTTATTTACAGTAGAGGAGCTAACTTAAAAGGTTTATTTGAAAAAGGGTCGGCAATCAGTAATCACAAAATGTCGAAAATGAGTAAATGTGGAATATGTGGTGTGTGTTAATTTATAAACGATGGTCCATGTCAGTATTATATTAATAATTACAAGAGATCAATTAGATGTCCTGGTTACTGTAATTGTAATACTGACATGGCAGTTTTATGTCGCTACAGGTTTGCGCTGCCCCACATTTTATGTGGGAAAGACCATATGTAAGCTAAGGTTACATATATTAGAACATACCAGGGACATCAAAAATAAGAAAGCAGTTAGTGCTTTATATACACACAGTGTGAAGTGTCAAAATTAAAAAAATATTCTATTTTTTGTGAAAGGCAGGGTACCTGGTAATGATAAAGGGGGTGATTGTATTGGAAGTTAGAGAATGTCTATGGCAGTTGAGACTGGATGCTACAAAACCACCGGGATAAACAAACTTATTTCTATCTAGTATTTTGAAATAAAGAGCACATTTTATTTAGCTCTATAAAAGTACTAGGTATAGGACAGTATGACAATTGATGAGATGGAAGTTCTTTTAAAACAATTTTTTTAAATATTTATATGTACAAACAATCCTTTATAATATATTATATATATATATATATATATATATATATATATATATTTATTTTTTATTTTTTGCTTCTTGTATTTTATATCTGAAGTCACAATTTTAAGCAAATTTTAAATGTTTATGGTTAATTGATTGTGGTATATTATAGGTTAGATTTTAATTAAGTGATGTTATCATTATTTAAACTGGTGATTTTGTTGAAACAATTACCTCCGACGAAGCCCACAGAATGGTTTGGGTGAAAGCGCTTAGTTGGTTTTTAAAATACAACATAGATCAACGGTTGAACGGCTCCTGACTGGTTCATGGACTTTGGTACTACCTTATAAAATCTGTCAGGCCTACGAGTGGCAGAGGGCTGTGAATCGGGATTCACAGAGGTTGCATGAAAAGCATCTAGAAAAGCTGGCAAGACTGGTGGAATAGCTGAAGGAGCAGAGTGTCCCATTTGTAGAAGTTCATAATATAGTTTCTGAACTTCTATCATCTCAGTGGAATCCCACTGAAAGAACTCCCTATGTTTGGAAATGGTCTCCCTAAAGGTGAGCTCCTCACCTGGAGAATCTGTCTCAGCAGAATCATCTTCTGGGGAGGCATAACAAAGGGGAGATGGTAACTGGGAGACATAGGACAGAGAATCCTCTGAAGAAGAGGAGTCAGAGGAGATCTCAGCTTCAGGTTCAGAAATATCTTGACCCTGAGGCCTAGGACTAATTACAGGAAGACCCACTGGGGGGATTAGGGTGTAGCAGGTCTAAGAACCATAAAAGCATTGAAGAGGCTCTGAGAAAATGCCTGCCAGTCTGGCTGGCTCTGTACAGGAGAGGAAACATGCTTTGTTTTCTTTTGAGGGAAGGCCTGAAGGGTGTAGGGGCTAAGGTAGGCCTAGGTTCGCCAACATCTGCAGTAGGGAAGGGCCAGTCTGAGTGGCTGGTACAAGCAGAGGTTTCCCTCACCGTCAGTAGCAGACATCTGCGTTACCTCAGAGGACATGCCTTCCAATCTGGGTTTTGTGGCTTTCCCAGTGGTACCTGCTGTACCCATATCGGCGGCAACCAAATGTTCCTCCAGGCTAACATCAGCCACAGGAGGGACTTCAGGTGGAGGAGATGCAGCAACGGATTCAGGCCTAGCAACTTTGGCCTTTTTCTTAGGTGGCTCGACAGGCTGACAGGACAGCCCCTCCATAGCTAAAGCTAAGCGCTTAAGGTGCTGATTTTCCAAATAAATGTTCAAGGCATGCAGACGGCTGCGTACGATTTTAGGGATGAAGGCCTGACAGCTGGAGCAGGACTTATGGTCGTGCGTAGGCCCTAAACAGAAAAGGCAAAGCTCTTGGGCTTCCTTATGAGGAATCTGAAGACTACACCTACACTTTACCTTCCTGGATGACATGAACCTAAACAGGCATGCAGTGACCAAAAGAACAAATGTCCCCAACAAAGTACTCATCTTTGAAAAGACGATCCAACAGCCGGTACAGCAGGAACAGCTGACGATCTTTGAAAAGATGATCCAACAGCCGGTACACCAGGAACAGCTGACGTTTGACTGGCAGCAGAGAAGTTCTGAGGTCTGGTACATGCAGACGTTACTTTTATGGCCCATGTTCCCTTAGCCAATGTCAGACATTCCATGTATCCTGCAGTGACTAGACGCTTTTGTATACTGTCTGGACGTTTGGGTAGCAAAAGAGGAAAACCGAAGGGTTTGGAATACTGCAACATGAGAATAGAAGGACAGCTGTAAATATACCCTGGTCTGGCACCTATGCCTTTATCAGAGAGACAAGGAGCTTATAAATGCTCAGCCATCCATGCCAAGTATATATACTCCCACAAAACTCTTGGGAACCAACACCCAACACATTTTACTACGAAGCATGGCTATTTTTAAAAAGGTCTTTTGGTTTGACTGACTAGTTGTTATGAAACTATGATAATAAACCTCCACATATATGTGCCTGGTAGTCAATAACTGTGTAAACTGAAGTGTAAAAAAAGGAAATTCCCTTACTAAATCTATCCAATACCTTGCCTTCTTTCTCTGCAGGTGAGGGGTTAGTATTTACCAACAGTCTGTTTTCAGCTGTATCTGATCCAACATGAGAAAACAAAAATGTTTTAGCTTGAGGTACTTTAAACAGTCTGATTTTTTGGGGACTGAAGGTTGTGAATGGGGACTGAAGGTTGTGAATCAGGATTATTACAGGCAGCATACATTAAACACAACCCCAAGCCTTGCAAAACAGGACGACAGTTAGTTATATTCACTTTAACATACATTATCATCGCCTAAGTTCAAGGCAAAGATATATTTTGTTCCCACAAAAACAACTCAGTCATCCTGCAAATAGTTTGTGATAAGAAAAATTCATTCCAAAGGAGCTGCAGACAACCAAGTTTCTACAGACTCAGAAATTTGGGCTTGGGAATCTGCAGGAGAAACCCAGTCTCAGGCTGTCAGAATCCTTTGACATATTTTCCCCAAGAATTTCTCTACCAATACGGCCCTCTGGTAAGCATTTTTGAGCACCAGGATTAACAGCCTGTAATAATTGTCTGGCTAAAGTAAGAAAATCATCCTTGCAAACGGAATCCATGTCTTCAGGTGAATAACATATAACCTTTTGTTTTTTGTTTTTTTCTTTGCAGGTATTACCCACGAAGAAGACCAACTAGGAGATGGCACTTCAGCCCTGTCAGAGTTTCTTGCCTTGGTTACCCCAATAAGCTTATCCTGGAATGTCTCCTAGACCCAAAGAATATGGTTCTTACACGCACAAATTGAACAATGGAACAGCCGAAGAGAATGTGGACTACATCAGAGGAACCCAGAGAAGCAAGTGAGTGGTCTGAGGAACAGCTGGCCACTGTGGCTCACTAATGGCTGAGGCACCATCTGAGCCTGCTGTGGCAGCAAGGGTGCTGTATTATTCTTTTTTCATTTTCGGTATAGTGACCCCTAAACTAGAAACACTCTCCTCAGCTTAAACAAGCAAATAAGACTTCTTGTGAAATCCTCCAAAGCAAACTATGTCTCCAAACTAGCTTCCTCAACTAAAGACAGCCATAAGGCATTCTTTAGTTACATCCATAACCTAAAAGGAAAGGCCCAGATCTGTGCTGAACTGGTAGTTATGATGCCACATATACTAAGCCTGGAGACACAGATGACCTGCTGGCCAACAGGTTCTGTGAAAACTTCACTCCCCTGTTGCCGCCACATGTATTCCATGACATCCCTAGCACCTGTCCTCTACCTAGCAACTCTAAACAGCAGGTCATACACACCCTCTCCAAGACCAAAAATACAGCATCTATGGGACCTGATAACATCTCAGGCTGCGTCCTACATGGGCTCCAACAAGAATTAGTAACATCATTGGGTACTCTTCACTCACAGTCGAAGCACTGGCTTCGTCCCAGCTGAATGGAAAACAGCCACCGTTATTCCCTTGCATAAAGGTGGTACTTTCCATGACCCTGGGAATTACAGACCTATTAGCCTGACTAGCCTTATCTGCAAGGCCATGGAGCAAATCATCATGGACCTCATCAACGACGATATAGGTAATCTCCAAATACTTAACCCTACTCAGACTGGATTTGTCAAAGGGAGATCATGCATGTTAAACAGACTTCTTTGAGACCGACATCACGGCCCTAGATGAGGAGAAATCTGTGCATACAGCCTACCTAGACTTAGCCAAGGCATTTGACACTATCCCCCACTCAGGCATCATTGACAAACTCACCCAGCTAGGTATCAATTCTTATATCGTTAGATGGGTTGCTAACTGGCTCACTGACAGAACCCATGTAGTCAAAATAGGGGAATCCACTTCCAACAGCAGACCTGTAACCAGCGGTGTTCCACAAGGATCAGTCCTGAGACCTCTACTGTTTGGAATCTATTTTTCCAAAGTACAAGCAAAAACTAAAGGTCTGTGGCTGACCAAGTTTGCTGATGACTGCAAACTGTGAGCATCAGTCATAGAACCTCCAAATGATGTCAACATCCTACATGAGGATCTTACACAAACAAATGATAGATGCCAAAGTCATGGCCTTAAACTCAATGCAAAAAACAATGTATCATCTCTTTTGGTAAGCGCGATGTTCCTGCTAACTACCACATCAATAGCAGCACCTTAAGTACACACTCAGTGGTGACAGACCTGGGCACACAGGTTTGACAGCAGCCTTATCTTTGACCACCATGTCTCCACAGTGGTAAGAAGGGCATTCTACATGGCTCATCACATAACTAAGGGCACCGACTCCAGAAAAAAAGAAGTTATAACCTCCCTATATTCTTCCCTCATCAGGCCAATAATTGAGCACAAAGCCCCTTTTAGTATGTACCTTTCCAAGCACCTGCAGCAATTGGAGGGACCACAAATGTTCCTCACAAGGACAATTAAGGTCTTCAGCATTTGTCTTATGTTGACTGTCTGAAATCACAGTAACTTTATTCTATTTCATACAGACTGCTCACAGGTGAACTCGGTCTTGCATAAAAGAAGATCTCTGACCCTGCGTTACTGAAAATGCTGCATCTCCATAAGTCGAAAGGTATACGGGTTACTCACTCTACAGACCTTAACCTTGTATGCAACATTAATAGCACCCGCTGGAGGGACAGATTGGTCTCCCAGAGGTTATCACGCCTTTGAACAGACTCCCATTTCATATTCAACAGAGCACCTCATTGGCCCTCTTCATGCGCAGTCTGGATGATTGGATTGAGTAACTGGAAATTCGCTCCGGGGGTTCCACCTGTGTCCCTCTTGAACAAGGGCAATAGGTGCTGATCATGGAAATAAAGGGTAGAACTTGTTTAGGCTTGTAAGGGCCTTAGAGCCATTAGCCTAGTAACTTCCTACGATCCTATGAAAATGGACAACACAGATGAACGATTATGGTGAGCACCTAATTTTCTTTTATCTGACGTCATTTTCATTCATTCCTCAACTGTTGGGACAGAGTCCCCAGCTACCTAAATCTTGGGAGGACTCTAAGGAAGGATATGCCTAATTACCGCCAAATCAAAGGGTGCTCTTCCCCTAGAGACCAGATTCAATTTGCAATGAGCAATAAAGGTATGAGGATTAGCCCAGGATGCAGCTACATAAATTTTATCCAAGCAAGTTCTTGACAAAAACACTGAGGAAGTTGCCACAGACCTTGTGGAAAGGGCTTTTGGTGGGTTTAGTAAAGACAATCCCGCTTTTTCATAAACAAAGTTAATACAATTAGTCAACCGTTTGGTCAAAGTCACTTTAGAAACTGGTTTGCCTAATTTTGAATCAGAAAAGGAAAGAAATAATTATTCAGGATTTCCTCAAATCTTTGGTTCTGTGAAGGAAGAAATGTAACAGTTTACGAACAACCAAAAGGTGTAACATTTACTCCTTTGTTAGAAAAAATCTGTAATGAAAACTGGAAGGTCGATAACCTGAATAGTAATGGATTCTGACACCACCTTAGGTAAAAAGGAAGGACTGGTCTTGTAAAGAAACTCTATCCTTGTGAAAAAAATAAGGAGGTTCAGAAAACAGAGCCTGAAGTTCAGACACTTCTGGCAGAAGTAACAGCAACTAGGAAAACAGTCTTCCAGGTCAAAAATTTTAGTTTAGATTTAGCTGATGGTTCGAAGGGGGATTGGTCAAGACCTGAAGAACATTTAAATCCCAAGGAGTAGGATCTTTTAAAGTGGGGGGCCTAAGTAAATAGATTCCTCTGAGAAAGGTTTTGAAAAGCTTAGATGAAGCTAATGAGTTACTTACTCCTATACGAACATTACAAATAGCTAACTGTACTCTTGAAAGTTGAGTAGCTAGCCCCGTCATTGAAAATTGTAGCTGAAAAATCAAGAACTTTAGAAATCAGTGCTGATAAGGATTTTTTTTTGTGCCCAAAAAGCACAACTTTTTCATTTACTTTTGTGAATTTTTCTAGTGGAAGTTTTGTGAGATAATAACAGAATGGGATGGACAGGGGAGGAGAGTCTGAGCTGTCTAGCAATCAATGGAACTGGAGAAACCAAGTGGTGAACTTGAGGCCTCAAATGTCCAGATGAATCATGTCTGTCGGGTGAGACAGCTGGTTTGCAGTTGGATCCAGAACTCTGAGGATGGAGAAGATTAGGCCAAAAGAAGGGAAACTGGATCTGACAAGGCCAGTAAGGGGCAATGAGGACTACTGTGTTCTTCAATCAAGATGTTTTCTGGAGAAATTTGGGGGTGAGAGGTAATGGGGGCTAAGGGGTAGAGCAGCACTCGGGGATTTCCCCAGATCAGGGCAAAGAACCTGCTGCACTTGTTGTTGAGGAGAGATGCACAAAAGGTCACAGCATGGCTGGCCCCATCAATGGAAAATCCTCTCTGCCACATTTACGTTGAGACACCTCTCATGACGCACTGGAGTAGATCTGCTTAACTTGTCTGCAATCACACTGGATTTCCCCAAGATGTGTGTTGCTGTCAGAAAGGTATTGGATGAAATCTCCCATTGTCATACTCTAACAGCTTCTCACCAAAAAGGGCAAGATCTGGTTCCCGCTTGCTTGTTGATATACCACACCACCGAAATAGTCTGTTGGAATCACAACAGTTCTGGTTGTGAGCGTCTTGGAAGGCCTGAAACACTATAAGGACAGCTCTCATCTCCAGGACAATGATACGCATGCAGGCCTCTTCAAGAAACCAATGCCTTGGACTGTCCTTCACAAGAAGTGCCCCACCCACACAATCTGAGAGGCGTCCGTGGTCACTGTGACCTTGGATTGAGGAAGAACAAAGAGACGGCCTTCTTGCATTTCATTGGAGTGGATCCACCAGAGAAGGTAATTTTTTGCAAGCTTGCATTACTTTTACTTGCTATTGGAAAACAGACCATTGAGCTGTAAGTGTCCACTGAAGGATTCTCATATGGAGCCCTGCCAGCGGTATAAGGGTGACTGCCGCGGACATGAATCCCAATGCTTGCAGTATCAGATGGGTTGAAAAAGAAGAACTCTGAATGATCTTTTTGACCTGGAACTGAATTGTTTGAATCCAAGACAGAGGGAGAGAAGATATTTGAATGACCATACGGAACAAAGCACTGATGAATTACACAGTCTAAGTTGGACCAAGTTGAGATTTGCTGTAACTGACAAATTCCCAGATGAGAGCACTGCTGGAATAAGTAGTCCCATGCTTGAATTAGTTGATGCCTGGTCAGAGTGGTCAGGAGCCAGTAGTCTAGATATGGAAACATCTGGAATCCTAATAGTCTCAAGTGAGCTGCAACTACTGCCATGCACTTGGTAAACACCCTGGGTCTGTGGTGAGACCAAAGGGCAGTGTGCTCTGAATTGGTAATCACTGGTTCCCAACCAGAAGTGTAGATATTTTCTGGATCATCTGATCATTTTAATGGGATACTACACATCCTGAAAATCTATTGCGCACATCCAGTCGTCCTTGGGCAGAAACGGCAGAATGGACTGAATCGTGACCAAACTGAAATTTGTACGTTGAACTGACTGACTTAGTTTGCCGAGATCAAAAACTGGTCTCCGGTCCCCTGTCTTTTTTAGCACTAAAAAAAATTATGAATAAGTTCTGGATTGTGTCTGGTCTGGGGGGACCTCTTGGATGACTTTTTCTAGCAGTTTATTTCTAGTGCTGCTGCTTCCTTCTGACTGGGTGGAACATTGGGATTTTGTTTAATACTACAGGCAGGGATGGTAAAATGGTATTGTACGTCGTCTAAATATTATCCTCAGCAGCCAAGAATCATTTGTAATTTCTAGCCAGACTCTCTGGTGCAGGGATAGATGACCCCCGACTGCCTTCAGATGGACAGTTGGGCCTCCTATAGGATCTGTCAGAGAAGGTATCCCTGATCTCTGATCAATGCTGTGGGGATAACGTCTTTCATATGAGTTTCCCCTGCCTCTGGGGAACTGTCTCCACATAGATATTGAAAGGGGCCCTGGGATTTTTTGAACCACATTTTCTGTCTGCCTTGTTGGTTCCTAGAAAAGGTCGGTTGAGGAGTCCAAAAATATACACCTACAACAGACAGGGTTTTCCCTTCATGCTCACACCTGGAGTGAGTCTTTCACTTTGGGGCCAAAGAAGGAGGTTCCGTCAAAGGGCGCACTGACAAAAGAAGATTTGAAGGGTTCCACAAAATGCACAAGCACATCCAGGCATGTGTCCTTATGGAAATGCCTTAACCAACCAGCTAAGATATCTTCAGCCACATGGGAGAACAGCCTGATGAATGAGTTTGAAATAGACTGAAGGGCAGCCATCTGCGAGGAAACAGTACTCTCTACCTTGGAGGATATGGTCCCAGAAAGGGATTTGGAAAGTTCTTTGATCAAATCCTTCTGAAGTCTTATGAAACATGCCAAATAAATCAGTGACCAAAAAAAAAAGTGTGTAGGTAGCAGAAGCAGATACTTGCTTCCCAAACCTGTCCAGCACCCTAGACTCACTGTTAGGGAAGTGGACTGAGGAACTTTGTCCTGCCGGTTATTTTTTAGTAGCCATCACTACGACTATGGCATCAAAAGGTACTCCTTTATTCCACTGTAGTCTACCCTTAGGTGGTGCCAGGATCCTGTGCGGTCTCTTAGGGATCGTCTCTGTTCGGGTCTGGCTTCTTCCACACCTGTTGAGAGACTAAATCTAAGAGCTCATTGGTGGGCGGAGTCACCTAGGGCAAAGGTTTCCAGGAACACCGACTCCTCTTGGGAACAGTCATTGGGGGTAACCAAACACCAAACTCCTTTGCAGGAACAGCACCAACTGGTAAAATTCAAAAAAGCAGGATATCCAGGTGCCAAACCAAAGTGCAGGAACAAAACTTTTATTTTCAGCTTCACCAGTAAAAGCGTTAAAAACACATAAAATAAATCCAAATATCACGACGTGATATTTGGATTTATTTTATGTGTTTTTAACGCTTTTACTGGTGAAGCTGAAAATAAAAGTTTTGTTCCTGTACTTTGGTTTGGCACCTGGATATCCTGCTTTTTTGAACAGTCATTGGGGGACCAACTACCCTTTTTTGAGACATCTGAGAATTCCTAAAACAGAGAGACATCATCAGGTGGTGATCTGGGGGACTCTTCCCCTTCAGTGTCCTCAGTAACAGACTCTTGTGGAGAGCCAAATGCCTCCTTTTGCACTTACGCTTCATGGGAACCTCCTCGGTGGGGTGCTCGCTCCTGGAAGGCACTGGAAGAGATAATGATACCCTGCTGGGTGGCCTAGAGACTGGTTCAAGTTGGCTGTCCTAATGGAATGGATGGCTGAGGCTCTGGATGCAAAATGAAATGGGACTGGCTAGGACAGTAGAGAAGTCTGAACTCTAGGAACAGAGAAGGCTTTCTCCACTACGTCAAAGGCAGAGTGCCTGGGAGAAACAGGAACTGACGGATCCAACACAGCAGGCTTACGGACTGTTGGCCCCCACTGTCCCAAAGGCAAACCACCCAAGGAGGGAGTCAGAGCAGAGCTATCTAGTGTCAATGCTCTGAGGAGAAGAGATGCCTCCTACAACTTTGGAGCAGAGTCCAACACTCCAGAGCCAGCATCGAAGCTTCAGCTCCAGTAGTCATCCGCTTCTGAAATACTCAAAGCTGGACAACTCAGAGACACCACTGGAGTTGAAGATGCCAATTCCTTTGGATCCACGAAGGTGGCTCTGAAACCAAAGCATGGCTCGAAAATAAGCCAAGATTGGAGGGGTAATACTAATGAGGGTCTATGGGCTTGATGGGGTCAGAGCCAAAAGGACTCATTTGTATTCGTGTCCTGAGGAACTTCCTCATCATCATCTGTCCACATCTGCCTCACAAACTCCTAGAAGACTGAAAGGATGAAGCTGTGGACAAGGGTCTTGAATGGTGACAGGGAGACTGCTCCAGAAAAGGAGATGGTAGATGAGAGGTAATCAGCTGTGACAATAGTTAAGGAGACTGGGTCTGGGGTGATTTGTTGGATCTTGACCTCAGATCTGACTTTTCTGTTTGATTCAGAGGTGGTTCAGAGGGCAGAGATGAAGTTTAAGCAGATGTGCATTCAGGAGATCACTTATGATATTCCTTAGAAAGGGATTTTCCTTTTTTCTCCAATCTCTTAGGAGTTGAGGCCCAGAAGCCATAGATGAAGGTTTTGTAGGCAGCAAGTCCCTAAGGATTAGTTTGTTTTTTCAGTAAATTAAAACACAGGAGTTAAATCCCTTGCAAATGTCATGGCCTGAATCTAAATGACCTGGTCCTAAGCTACAGATGTATTTGGAATGTGCATCTGCATTTGGTATTTTGAGGCATGCCACACTTTTTTAAAACCGAAGGGTTATTAGATATATATATATATTTTTTTTTTAGAAAAAAACAGATATACATACATATATATATATATATATATATATATATATATAAATCCTAGAAAGGGGCAAAAAAAAAAAAATAGAGAAGTTACCAACAATGGCAAAATGGAGAGTACTAGATTACAATAGAGGGATAGAATACAAACTATGGTAACTGAAAAATATAGGAGGAGAATAAAGTTTATAATCTGAAATAAAAATAGGGATTAAAAGGAGGTAAAACAATAGTTATAAGTAGTACAGGTATAGGAACAATATGGAATAACAGCAGCTAAACTCACAAACTTGAAAACCACACTCAAGAGTTTGCAACCTACGTCCTAACGCTATGGCGGCAAATGAAATCTGAGGTACGTTAGGTGACTACAATATTATGGGTAAAGGGAGGACCTTGAGAGTTCCACAATCTGGAAGAAGCAGCCAAGTCAGATCAAAGGATCGGATCCAAACCCAATACTCGAGGAATGAATGAAAATTACATCAGATACTATAGAAGTAAAATATGCACAGACTAATGAATTGGTTCATCAATGTCCATACTCGTGTGGATATACCAGAAACAGGAAGCTGTTTATTATGGATAGCAAGATACAAGCAAAGAAAATGTTTTTAGTCCCTAAAGTTTTATATACAGGTCAGGAGTATTTTTATCAATCAGCAGAAAAGCTTTGGATTACACACTGACAAAGACATAAATGCAATTTGTTTGGGACGAGATAACAAGCGCTAAGCAAGATAAGTTGATTCTTAACATTGAACAAAGTGGTTTAAGGCTACATGATTTGAAGGGGACACTTTAAAGCTATAAAGTTAAGGCTCATTACCTATCTCAACCAGAAATAAGTGGAAAAGGATGATGAAAAAAATGGGGGTGAGGTCAAGATACAAAAAGGAGACTAGGATTTAATGTACAAATCTGCAAGGGAAAGAGCAGCAATCAGAACATTCTTCTTAAAATATCTGAAAGTATTCAGAAAACTAAGCCACTGTGGCAATAGAGAAAGGATTTTATCAATAGGGTTGTCTGGTATTTGGCATGGAAATTGTTAAGGCCCAGAAAGGGCTTACTAAGTTTAGTGCCATTGGTCCGAAAAGCAATTATTAGGAAATAGAAATGAAAATCTAAACCAACAGTAATGGAAGAAGATAAAAGTACTGAAGGTGTGTATAAGGATGAAAGCGCTCAATAAATTAATTTGTTTTATTTATGTAGAGATTCCTTTGGTCCCTGTTTCCTAGCGTTACCGTGTCGTTTGTTTCAGTTTGGGTTGTTACGCTACTTTGGTTTATTAACTTTAGAAAAGGGAAAGAGCAAATTTCATAGCAATAAATGGAATGTGTGGGAAGATCATATGCAGAATAATGCTTAAGAGGAGGACTGAGGTTTAACGGAAAGCAGGAAGCGAGTAATTTATGCAATTTATGTAATGGTGAAGTGAATGAAAAGAAGTTATGTACTTATAGCATTCAATCTGTGTTGTCAATTTTCATTCTTCCTTAATGTGTGGATTGGGTTCCAATCCTTGGAATCAGCTTAGCCATTACTACAGCTCGCAGTAACCAAAAAACTGTCGAGCTTCTCCCTTACCCATAATGCACCTATCACAGTTACCTCAGATCAAGTTTGCCGACATGAAAAAAGGAAATATTAATGGTAAGATGCTCATCAAGACTATCTGGAACCACAATTAAATACCAAATAAAATGAGCAGTTAGTCTCCCATTCCTCTATAAATCCAAGAGCCTGGGGGTGGGGGGTAATTGAGGAAGAATGAAAATTGACAACACAGATGGAATGTTATATGCAAGTACATAATGTCTTTATCCAATGTCAATTTTCATCCTATCCTCAATGTGTAGGACAGAGTCCCAAGCTACCTTAAATACTGGGCAGACTCCAGGACATTCTCAAGCACCAATGAATCAAATGATGTTCTTCCCCTGGAGACCAGATCCAATTTGTAATGAGTAATAAAGGTATGGGGAGAAGCCCAGGTTGCTGCTGCACAAATATCATCCATGGAGGCTCTAGACTGGAAGAGAGCTGAAGTCGCCACTGCTCTAGTTGGGAATTAGCTTTTAAAAGGTTTCGATACTGCAACCCCCCCATTTGTTGTAGATGAAAGAAATGCAATCTGTTAGCCATCTAGCCAAAGTCACTTTCCTCACCGGTTTTTCCAATTTAGTAGCTGAGAAAGAAATTAATAGTTGATCAGATTTTAGAATATCTTCTGTTCAGTGAAGATATGAATGTAACTGTCCATGAACATCTAATACATGTAAGCAGTATTCACCTTTATTCGCAAAATTGGGGAAGAACACTGGTAGGTTAATTGTTTGATTGATGTTAGCTTCTGAAACCACCTTATGTAGAAATGAGGGCTTGGTTCTTAGTGCAACCCTATCCTTGTGAAAAACTGAATATGGTGGTTTACGTGACAATCCTTTTGGTGGAAGTAATGGCTACTACGAAAATAGTTTTCCAGGACAGGAAATTAAGATTACAATCTACCACTGGTTCAGACTGCAGTCGTGTAATAGCTTGCAACACCAAGGTTATGTCCCAATGAGGGGTTGGATCTTTATACAGGGGCTTCAACAGAAGAGTGCCCCTTCAAAAAGGCTTTACAAAGTTTGTGAGAAGTAAGTCGACTAGTCGTCAAATCCAATATATAAATTGGATACAGCTGCTAATTGAACTTTAATAGTAAAATACAGGGCCCTGAATTGAAAAGAGAGGCTAAAACCTTGAGAATCTTATGAATAGATGCTGAAAAAGGGTCAACATTATTTTGATATGCCCAAAAGACAAACCTTTTCCATTTACTATTGTAAAGTTTCCACGTAGCTAGTTTGTGAGAGGCCAAAAGTATTTGTCAACAGGTGAACAGAGCACAGACTGACTATTAATAGAACAGGAGAAACCAAGCTGTCAGTTTGAGGTTCAAGATGCCTGGGTGTCTCATGCCTGTCGGATGGGACAGAAGACCTGGGACCAGAAGCCAGAATCCAAGGAGGGTGAATCAAATGTGGTCAAAGGAAAGGGAACCAAATCTGCTGAGGCCAATAATGAACAATGAGAGTTACCCTGCTCTTCAACCGGATTGCTTTCTGAAGAAACTTTGGGATTAGTGTTATTGGAGGAAAGGCATAGAGAAGACCGTGGGGCCAACTGTGTATTAGGGCACCCCTCGGTGATTCCCCCTTAAGAGGGATTAGGGTAAAATAGTTTAGGGAAGAGGTGAAAAGATAGCAGCAAGGCTTGCCCCATCAACTCAAAATCTTTTCTGTCACTTTTGGATTGAGGGACCACTCGTGAAGCTAAAGTATACAACTATTCAACTTGTCTGCTATCACGATGGACTTCCCCAGAATGTGCGTTGCAATCAGAAACTGGTTGGATGAGATTGCCTACTGCCACACTCTGAGGGCTTCCCAACATTAAGGGTAGGACTTGGTTCCTCCTTACTTGCTGATATACCAAACTACTGACATGTTCTGTTTGAATTGCAATAGTCCCTGAAGGGAGAGCATCCTGGAAGGCCTTCAATGTTAAAACACTGCTCTCATCTCTAGGACGTTGATATGCAAGTTGGCCTCTATGGGGGACCAAGTGCCATAGACAGTGTTCCCCAGATAATGCCCCCCACCCTAACTGGGAAGCATTCCTGGTCATTGTGGCCCTGGGATGAGAGGAGAGGAAAGCACAGCCTTGTAGAATTTGATGCAACTGAATCTACCATCTGAGATTTCTCTTTCAACTTTTGGGGATTACAGCTGGAGTAGACACTGGATGGTGCAGTATTGACCATTGTGATGCGAGCGCCATTGCAAAATTCTCATATGAAATCTGGCTAAAGGACTAATGCTATCACTGCTGCCATGGACCCCAGAAGTAGGCATGCAGGTATTTTCTTGCTGCCGATTATTTTAAGACGTGTGATCTGATTTTCTGTAGTCTCAATGGAGGAAGTTTGTATTCAAAATCACTCCCATGAACTCCAAAGCTTTGTGTTTGTTAGAAGTGAGATTTTTCATAGCTTATGGTTATCCCTAGATTAGAACATGCCTGGATAACCTGTTCTCTTACCTCAAGCAGTTGATGCCTGGTTGGAGCCGTAATGAGCCAGTTGTCTAAGTACAGAAACACCCAGAATCCTAGCAGTCTCAAGTGAGCTGCTACTACCACCATGCACATGGTAAACACCCTGGGGGTTGCGGTGAGACCAAAGAGCAGTACTCTGAACTGATAGTGACTGGCTCCCAGACAGGAACAGAGAAACCTTTGGGATCACCTGTTCATCTTTATGTGACAGTACACATCCTGAAGATCTACTGAGCACATCCAGTTGTCCTGTTCCAAAAATGGAAGAATGCACTGAGCCATGAGCATCAGAAACTGTCCGTTAAACTGACTTGTTTAAAGTAATGAGATACAAAGTTGGTCTCCAGTCCATGATCTTCTTTGGCACTACAAAGAATATGGAGTATGTTTTGAATTCTCTCTGGTCTGATGGGACTTCTTGGATGGCTCTTTTTTCAAGCAGTTCCTGAATTTGCAATACTGCTTGCCCCTTCTGATTGGGTGGGGACATTGGGATTCTTTTGCAAGTGGAAGGGAAAATGGAATACTACAACCTCTGGAAATGATCCTCTGCACCAAAATATCTGATATTATCTCTAGCCAGGCACTCTGTTGCAGGGATAGAGGACCCCCAACTGCCTCCAGAGGAAGACAACTGGGCCTTCTTTCAGGAACGCTGAAAGGGTCTACCAAAGAAAGAATCCCTGTACCCTTGATTTTGCAGGCCTCCTCTGCCACGAGGTAGGTATCTACCATTAAATTTCATCCCACCTCCACGTGTCTTGAAAAGACCCTTGTTATGTTTTGAATCACATTTTCCCAGTACTTAGCTGGTTCATTGAAAAGGAGCATTGAGGAGTGGAAAAACACACACCCACGGAGGTCTTTCCATCTTTCTCACACCTGGACAACGTTTCTTTAACTGTAGGGCCAAAGAAAAATGTGCTGTCAAAGGAAACATTGCGGACCCCTTCAAGTCTTAGTTCATCAAAGTCACAAATGCATCCAGGTGTGTTTCCTGCTGGCAACGCCTGAATCCGCTGCTCTTGTCGTCCCTTTGGCTGCATGGAGGAGTTGGAGGAGTTGGATATGGACTGAAGGGTAGCCAACTGAGAGGCCACAGATTCCTGAACCTCTTCAGAGACTAATCCTGAAAGGATATCGGAGAGTTCCTTAATCAGATCACTTTGCAGTCTGTTGAAGTGTGCCAAGAAATTCAAAGACCACAAGGCAAAGGTTGAGCAGCATATACCAGTTTCCCAAACCTATCCATCGCCCACAACTCCTTGTTGGGTGGATGGATACAGGAACTCGCCTTAGCTAGTTCTCTCTTGGTTGCTGCCTCTATGACCACATCATCTGCAGACAAACCTTCTGACCAAAACTGTTTTTTCCAGGGCAGTAATAATTTTTGTCAGGTCTTCGGGTTCAATGGTGTCAGGAGCCTTCCACACCCACTGAGAAATCAACTAAGTGAGCTCAAAGGCCGGAGGAGTTACCCAAGGAGGTAGATGGGCAAGTACCAAAAGTCTGCAGGTACAAAGACTCCTCAGACAAAGTAATGCTGGACTTCCACTCAACCTCTCTGTTTTAAAATTTCCAGGATGTCTCCAAAGGAGACAATCAGGTGGTGACCTTAGGGATCCTTCACCCTCATCCTCTCTTTTAAAATTTCCAGGATGTCTCCAAAGGAGACAATCAGGTGGTGACCTTGGGGATCCTTCACCCTCATCGAAGTCTGTATCTTCCATGACGGATTCTTCTGGGCAAAAGTGCTTTGTCTTACACTTTTTAGGGACCTCCTTAGTGGGAAGATCTGGGGAGGTATCAGAAGAAAAGGACATACCTATTTGGGATTCCTGAGTGTAAAGTACTAGCTGTCCTTGTGGCTAGGCTGGTAAAGATTCTGAACGCAAGTGTGAAACGGAAGTATGTTCCGAGTAAGAAGGGGCCGAATGGCTCTCTCCACATCCTCAAAAACTAACATACCTAGAGAAGGGAGGTATCCCGGATCTGACAAAGCAGATATGTGGACTGAGATCACAACCAACAGCAGAACCAACAAAATATTCCAAAAACAACAATGGATTCAGTTCCACAATAACATTTATTGCTCGTCTTGGCTGCGGCGCTAAGACATTACAGCCTTCAGAGTACAAATTTACCAAAAAACACATTCCCCTATTTATATATCAAACAATCATTTAATTAAATAATCAATCAATTACATGCATTTAAAATTTTAAAACAAACTTCTCCAATTAACTTCTCTGTTCAGGCCTCTTGGTGTCAGTGTATCAAATTTCAATACAAATACAGTTTCCTTATATAATAAAATATTCTTAATCTTTCATCCCCTTTCCTGATAAACACTTCTTCCAAAATAGTGTTTTTCCCCAAAATGAGATGCTATAGGACTTTCTGGTCTCCCCTTCTTAATCTCTCTAATATGTTCCTGCAGCCTAATTCTAAATTTCATTTTAGTTTCCCCAATATAAAAAAGGTTGCAGGGACATCTCAGGCAATAAAATTACACCCACTGTATCACATGTAAAATAATTATGTGGTCTAAATGTTTTTCCATTAATCCTAGGAAAACTCAGTTTAATAAGGGAGCATATATTGCAATTGTTACACGGTATAGTACCCAAAGATACTAATGAGGTAGAGGGACTAGCTACTGGTGCAATATAGTAAGCTTTAACCAATTTATCCCCCAGATTCTGTCCTCTCTTATAAGCCACATAGGGTAAATCAGAGACAATTCTATGTTCTATGTGAACTGAGATCACTTCCCACTCCGAGGAGATCCCTCTCGAACCAAACGCCAGAGCAGAGTTGATCCATGCCAAAGCTCTGAGACAGAGAGAGAGCTCTGACGACAGAGTCAACTCCAGGCTGCCTGGAACTGGCAGGACAGACACAGCCCCAACAGGTCTCCGGCTCCGAATGAGCGAAAGAGCTCAGATAATAATTAATAGCAATAATGAGTTCTGAAGATAGAGAAATCTTCAGTTCTGATACAAATGGCACCAGGAAGCTCAGAACTGAAGGCTCATCCTTCAAGGGAAATCAGAAGAGGAAGCAAAGGTGGAGTAGTAGAAAAACGGAATCCTAGACCCATGGGGGTAAGACTGAGGTGGTTCCTGTCAATCCTTGTGCCCAAAGGATCTTTCTCGCACATCATTCCACATCATCTTCTGCAAGACTTCTAGAGGAACAGGCAGACACTGCAGAAAAAGACTTTGGTGTCTCTAGAAATGGTGAATGAAGTCTTTCCAGAAAGAGCTCAAATTAAATAGTAAGTAGTTCTTAGCAGAGTAATCTTAGTCAAATCCTAAGATTGTGCTGTCAGATCCGAGAATGCTAGCACCAAATTTTGTCTTCCATCAGTAAGTTAGGCACCGAGAAGCTAGTCAGGTCCAATAATAATGCCTTAGCACCTGTCGGTTCCAAGGAAATGGTCGGTACCAAAGATGTACTTTTTTTTCTGGTCAGTTCCAAAGGAAATGATGGAACCATGGATTTTGGTTTCTTCAGGGTAGGAGCCAAAAGAGATGTTTGGCATCGATAAACTTCTCATCTTCGACTTCCTAGAAGCTTTGGAAGACGAAGAAGGGCTAGAAAAGCCAGACTTTTCTTTAATCAAAGTGGTTCCAGATTATGACTCGCTGAAGGAAGTAGGCCTTTCAAAATAGGTTGTCCGCTCAACAAGAGTGCTATGACTAAAGGCATAGCAAATTGAGCCGTCCTCCTGAAGAAGAAGACAGCCCAAACAGTAAACACACAGACTGTGCATGTTAGAAAAAGGTATTTTGTGGCCACACGCACGCACACACAGGAATTCTCTTTTTTGCCATCTTCACACACACACACACACACACACACACACACACACACACACACACACACACACACACACACACACACACACACACACACACACACACAGGAATTCTCCTTTGCCATCTTCACACACACAGGAATTCTTTTTTGCCATCTTCACACACACAGGAATTCTTTTTTGCCATCTACACACACACAGGAATTATTTTTTGCCACACACACACACACACACACACACACACACACACACACACACACACACACACACACACACACGCGTGCAGGAATTCACTTTTTTTTGCCATCTACACACACATACGCGCAGGAATTCACTTTTTTTGCCATCTACTCACATACTCACAGTTATAGAAACGGCATTTTTTTTATAAAAAGAAAGGTTTAATAATAGATTAACGCTCTAACAATGATAGAAAGGCTATACAAGGTGTAGGAGAAAGATATCCACAATGATATCAAGAATATACCTAAGTGTATGGAAACACAAAGAAAGGAAAGTTAAATACCAACGCTGAGCAGGTAAGGGATTTATAAAAAGGAAGAAAAATAGAAAATAGGAATCAAGCTTAAGAGTTACGTGGAAAACAATTCAAAACTTTGCGAAGAGACGAGAAACATATACAGAACTTTACTGCTTGAGAGCAATTGGCAACATGTCTGACAGGAAAAGTGACAAATGAGATCTGAGATAACTGATAGGTGCATTATGGGTAAGGGAGAAGCTCAAGAGTTTTTTGGTTACCGCGAGCTGTAGTAACGCAGAGTTAGTTCTGAGGAGAAGAACCAAGCCCACAAGTTGACAGAATGAGAATTTACATCAGATTAAGTTAGAAAGAAAATGTGCACTCACCGTGCAATGATGATAATGGAAACTTACTACAGTTAGTTTTCTTTTCTACTTTTGCATGCAAAATCTATAAAATCACCTTCTGATCTGTAAATTACCACTTAAAAATAAACATGGACAGGTCTTGTGCCTTACATCTTGAATGTCAATTATTCAATTATGCAATTAAAGAAAAAGATGGCTTATCAACTTTTGCAAATATATCACCGTACCGCGATCTCACACCTTGATGAATGGTATTTTGAGTTTTAAGCAGTTCGACATTTGGTCTTTTCAGTGTTCTAATATAGACCCCACCCCTTGCACAGTGTATAAGATGCTATGTATATTTAAAAGTAACATCTGATAACACTGGTGACCTGTGTTCCTCATGCCAAAAGTTGGACAGTTAGATTATTATTAGTAGTAAAACTAGACTTGCTAATGGTGACTGCACTTGTGCAACTGGCACAGATTGAAGAACCATTGCTTTATATATGTTAAAGACTGGACTAAGGAGATAAATAAAATTAGGCAAAAGAACAAGCAGAGCACATTTAGGAAAGGAATGTTTAATGAGAGTAAAGATTACTCAACTCTTACTAATCTTTATATTACCAGTGACAACTTTGGTATTCAGGATAGAAGAAATCAAAAATGGATTCAGAGCATGTTGGAAGACAACAAAAATCAAAAATAAAAGTTAACAACAAACAGGAAGGAAGAAAAAGAAAAGGATTACTGTCTAATACAGAATATACAGATTACAGGGAATGACAACATTGTTCTATCAGAAAACCCTTTGTCTACAGGTAGGAAAAAAAATACAAGGGGCAGGTGAAACAGAAGAAATCAAAACTGAACTTGGAAAGAGTGAAGAACATGACTCTAAGAAGAAAACTGACATTGACAACATGGCTGAAATAGTCATTGTACCAAGTTGCCAGCTGGATGAGAATGTTATGCTTGCAAATGTAATAAGCAATGAAAACAAAGGGGTTAATAACACTAATGGTCCTTTGTTAACAACTGCTAGAGCAGATATTATTGAATTAAAAGTTGAAAATTCTTAAAATCTGGTCAGAAATTATATCCATGTAATTGGAGATTCAGTTATTAGAAGAACTGATACTTACATTTGCGGAGAAGATAATGAACATCAAACAGTGTTACGCTTACAAGAAGCAAAAATACAGGATGTGAGCAAGGCCTCAGAATGATTTTTTTGAATAAATGTTGTGTCTTTCGGCTTTTCCCGGTTAGGGGTTGCCCCAGCGGAACTCCGGACCGCTAATGATTGGCAGTAGATTTTTATATGCCGAGTTGCCAGCTCTGATGCACAACCTTCAACAAAGGTACGCCCATTCGTGCATGTCTCCACACAGAAGATAGAAGATGCATTAGCTGAGAATCGAATAGGACAACGTCTTACTGTGAGGCGACAACGCTACCGCAGCACCACCACCACAGTATTTTTTTGAATAAATACCTATATGAAAAAGGTGGGCAATTTTCAAATATAGAAGTGTGTAGTGCATCCAAGCCTAATTTTGGGCACATGTACCTTTAGAAAGGATGGAATGCACTTGCTAAGACTGGGGTAGAGAATATCTGCAGTAGATATATTGCAATATCTGACAAACACAAGACAGGATTTCTGCCAACTCAAAAATGTAAGAGTTGACGACAATATTTGATGCATCTCTGATGATAGTTAATGCTAGCAGCATTAGTAATAAATTTTTTTTTCTTTATTGGAAAATGGGCTACATTCCCACTAGACTGATGTTCCCGTTTGTGAAATATGGTTAAGAACAATGACTGGAAATCAGTTCTGTGAGGGTATAAATGTTTTTACTGTAACAGACACTAAGTAAAAATCAGGTGGAGGAGTTATGATAGGGATTAAAGACTGTTACAAGATCTGCGATTATTACATGTTCAATTATAAAACCAATACTGAAGATTGTGTAACTGTGATAATAAAGACAACCCTGGAACATAACAATTGCTGGAGTGTACAGACCAGCAAAGTCAAATACTGATGACCTAGAGGAATTCATAAATTTCTTGCAAGAAACAAATGAAGGAAGAATAATAGTGGATGGTGAATTACATTTACCAGAAACAGACTGAACATATCTCTCAACCTGGAAACATCAAAAATCTGAACAAAGCCCCATGAAAAGTAGGTACAACTGGCCAAAAATTGGGACTCTAACATAATACTTGCATACATAATCATATAGCCCCACCCTCCCCAATGGAATTGTGGGATACCAATATGAAGAAGTCACCAAGTAATAATAAATAATTGCAGACATTTGAATTCCAGACTTCCTATCCCTCAGAAAATGCATAATAATGCAAAACCTGTTATTCTAGTAACTATGAGTTTACAAGAGCAATAATATTTAAAATCTGTCATTTTTGGGGCTTTGTTCCACCATTACTGTTGGCTTTGTCTGGATTTCTTGCTCTAAGAGATGTATGGTACTGCAGCCAACCCCCCCCCCCCCCAAAAAAAAAATGTACCATGACTTTCTACAAAACAAATAAATAAAATTAAAAAAGACATACTACATACTGTCCTCATGACTATGTTATATTACCGTAGAATCCAAACTGCATTTGGATGAGCTACACTTCACCCTACATTGCGCATTTAGCTGTATCAGTCCCAAAAGAAATTATTAAACTTCATTCCATAACTTCACTACCTAGTATGTGTGATGCTTACTTCCCGATTGTACTACTACACCTTCATACAGCTCAGATACGGTGAACTCCCCAGCAACTCCTTCAGGTGAGTTGAACACAGACTAGTAGAGTAACAAAACTACCCTGTGGTAATTGGCCACATAGACCTGAAGGGAGTCCACAGTCTTCCTGGTGCGTATCCTGAATAAGCATCCACTGCTGACAGAACTCAGAACCTAAGGAAGGAGCAAAGTGGGGAGAAAGGGAAAGTTTAGAAGCAGAAGATGGCAGAGTTGGACTGGTACAGCATTGAAACTATGAAAAGAAGAGAGGGGTTCTACCAAAATAGAAAGGGAAGCAAAGAAAGACAGAGGGGGGAGGACGCCCATACCACTCAGTAGTTATTTGGCTAAATATATACTGAAAATATGTGATTAAAACTGGGATTTCTTTTGCACAGTTTGCCGATTGTGGGGACATTTCTTGGTATGGCTTTTCTACGGGCTTCTCAGTCTCCTAAAACTGATGATAGCCCCTTTGGAATAGCAGTGGTAAGCAGCATTTGCTTTTATGCCTAGATGTTTTCTTGAATAGTTTTTGTAAACAGACTTGTTAACAACATCCATATTGTGAACAGACTCCCCTTCCTCGTCTTAAAGCTGAGCAGACAGAGATGTCAGAAAGTACAGTTGTGTACACTTACCATAAATGTAGATGTTAAGAGTGTATTCACTGTTGCAGTCATCACATTTGGGTTATCTGCTTGCAGCAGCCCTCAGTCGGCCTGATTAACAGTCTTGGGTCCTGCGTCAGTTGCTGTCCCTTCTTCCATGACGTCAGGTCGTCAGGGGTATAAAACATGCAGCCGACGCCATTACATCAGTTTTTCTTGCCACAGATGTCAGGTGCCCCCCTAATGGGAAGCAATTAACTCTATAAATATATAAGGTTATACCTACAACAAAAAAGCAAATACACCACAAAGCTTTTGAGCACAGAAAAGGAGAGTAGTGGTATAGCCAAAAGAAGAAAGGGTGCTGGAGATAGGGTAACCAGGATTGCAACAGTAAATACACTCTAGCATCTACATTTATGATAAGTGTACACAACTGTACTATGTTCTTCGTGTTTCACTGTTGTAGTCATCACATTTGGGTAGATTCCCAAAGCTAAGGATGGGAGGAGGACTTTAGATAGCATTAGGACCAGCTATAAGGCCCTGCAAGACTGCAGTGGCAAAGCCAGCTCTGGATTTAGAGAAAATTGGCAGATGGTAATGCTTGGTGAAAGTATGTACAGAAACCCAGGTAGCCGCTTCTAGGATGTCCCTGGTAGGGACGCCTCTGAGAAAGGCTGTAGAGGTACATGCAGCCCTGGTTGAGTGGGGTCTGATCCCCTGTGGGATAGGTTTTTCCATGGTGCTTGTAGCAGAAATTAATGCAATAACCTATCCATTTGGAAATGGTTTGCTTTGAAATAGCCTTCCCCTCTGCCCCTGCAGCAAATGCCACCAGCAGTTGGTCAGACTTCCTTTGAGGTTTAGCCCTGTCCAAGTAGAATCTAAGTTGTCTGTGCACATCTAATGAGTGCAGCACCCATTCCCTTTTGTTCTGTGGATTAGGAAAGAAGGTTGGCAAATGAATGGACTGATTAAGGGCCACACTGGGTACCACCTTGGGCATGAAGGAGGGATTGGTCCTGAGGAACACCCTGTCCACATGAAAGATGATGAAAGGCTCCACTGCCATGAGGGCTTGTAATTCAGATACCCTTCTTGCTGAAGTGATTGCTAAAGGAAAGCTGTTTTCCAAAAGAAGAATTTTAAATCCGCAGTAGCAGCTGGCTCGAAAGAAGGAAGGGAGAGCTTTTCCAATACAAAGTTAAGGTCCCAGGCTGGAGTTGGGGCTCTCCTGGGTGGTCGTAGATTTTTGGCCCCTCTGAGGAACTGCTTGAGCAGTGGATGAGAAAAGAGGGGAGGTTCTGTGTTATAATGAGCTGAAATGGCTGAGGCGTGAATTTTGATAGAGAAGAAAGACAAGCCCTTGTAAAGAATCTCAATTAAGTATTGTAAAATCTGAGGTAAATTGGGCACTGCTGTGCTCATCCCTTGAGATTCACAGAATCTTTTCCATTTTTCAGCATAAGATTTTCTACTACTAGGCCTCCTTGCCTCTAAAATGATATCCATCACTGGTTTTATTGAGGGATGGTAAAGGAGAGATTAGGTAATTAGCCAGACTGCTAGGTTCAGTGTAATGAAGTTGAGGGTGCCGAATCTGGTTCTCCTGCTGAGACAATAGAGTATGAGTCTGAGGCAGGTGCCATGGGGCCAACAGTGACACACTGCGCAAGATGGGGTACCAGTGTTGGCGTGGCCAGTCTGCTGCAATCAAAATCGTCCTTGGTTTGTCTTTTTTTATCTTTAGTAGTACTTTGGAGAGCAGAGGCAGAGGAAGAAAAGGCATAAACTGATAGGTTTTTCCAGCTGAAGGACAGAGCATCCACTTTCCAAGCTTGTTTGTGGGGAGTCCTTGTGCAACGTTTGTCCAATTGATAGTTCTGGGGGTAGGCAAACAGGTCTATATCTGGGTTCCCCCATTTGCTTGTCAACATGTTGAAAATCCTTGGTTCCAGTTTCCACTCGTGTGGGTCCATAGAGTTTTTTGCTTAGTTCGTCTGCCAGTGTATTTAGTTTTCTCAGCAGGAACTGAGCTTGTAGATGCACTTGGTAGCTCAGGGCTGTGTTCCACAATGCCATGGCTAGTCTGCAGAGGGGGTAAGAATGGGTACCCCCCTGCTTATGTACCACATAACAGTGGTGTTAGTCTGTCTTTACCATTAATTGTCCTGGAAGAATGTGGTCCTTGAAGGCTGTCAGAGCATTCTGTACAGCTAACATTTATTTTTGATTGATATGCAAGTGCATTTGACTTGGGTTCCATTTGCCCTGAATGCACTTCCGTGCTAGGTGAGCCTCCCATGCATAATCTGATGTGTCTGTTAGGGTTTGGGCGGCAGGGGGTGGTGTGAATGGTAGTCCCTTGTTTTGGTGGCAGGCCTCTGCCCACCAAAGAAACTCTAGGCGTAGGCAAGGTATGATAGGAATCACTGCTTCTAGATCCTGAGAATGTAGACTCCATAGGCTTTTTAGATACAATTGTAGTTTCCTCATATGCAGTCTTGCATATGGAATTAGAAGAATGCAGGAGGCCGTGAACCACAAGGGCTTGTAGTATTTGCCTTGCAGATAGTAGGTTTTTTGTGGCCACTTGTTTGAAGTAGGTTGTCAAATAAAATTGTTTCTCTGGCGTGAGGAAAACCATCTGGGAAGTTGTATTCAAGCTTGCTCCCAGGAATATGATTTGTTGACAGGGTACCAGGTGTGATTTCTTTTCGTTTATGGTGTACCCCAGACAAGTTAGCACCCTTTGTGCAAGGCCAGATGATTCAAAAGTATGTCCTGGCTTTCTGCCTGAATTAAACAACTGTCCAGGTATGGGTATATTTGAATGTTTCTTTGCCTGCAAAATGCAATGACTGGGGCTAGGCACTTTGTGAATACCCTGGGAACAGTAGATAAACCAAAGAGCAGTGCAGAGAACTGGTAGCGATTGTAGCCTGCTTTGAAGCGTAGGTATCTTCTGCAAGATTCCTTGATTGGGATGTGCAGGTATGCTTCCTTTAAATTGAGTGTTACTATCCAGGCATCCTTTCCTAGCATTGGAAGCAACTGGTGAAGAGTCAGCATCTTGTATTTTGAATTTTGAAATCACCAAAATGGTGTTTAGAGTAGACCGGTCCAGAATAGGATGCCATGAATTATCTTTTCTGGGTACCAGGAAAAGTCTTGAGTAGAAACCTTGTCCTTTTTCCTCTTCTGGTACAGTTTGAATAGTCCTCATGTTTAAAAGAGAGACAGTATTTGCTTTTGAGCCTCTGCCCACTGATTTGGGGGTATATCTGGCCAACCTTTTGGCATTGGTAATGTGTGGAAGTGAAATCTGTATCCTTGGGACACTACATTTAAAACCCATTTGTCCTGGGTAATGAGTTCCCAGTATTTGGCCTACAGACCGATCTTTCTCCTAAAGGAGCATTTAGTTGAGAAGTGCTTGCTTGGAAGCTTTAAAATCAAGTCATTGAGACAGTTTTCCATGGGGGGGGGGGTCTTACTACTCCCAGATTTGGAAGCGGAAGCCCCCCACTGCTTAGTCTTGTGCGTACCCTGGGACTGAAACCTGGGGTTTCTGCTGTGTCTGGGTTTGGATTGAGAAGGCCTGGAAGGAGCCGGAAAGGACCAATTCTTAGAGGACCTATGCCTACTAAATCTTGGAGGCTGAACTTGTAAGAAATCTTTTAACAGTTTGCATAGATTTAGCTTTATCCTCCACCTTTTTAAGAACTTCCTCAGCTTTGTTGCCAAACAGGTGGTCCTGATTTAAGGGAGCATCCAACAGTTTTGGCTTTAACATGATCAGGCAAAGATTGCTCCTTAAGCCAAGCATGCCTTTTAAGTACAGACCCAGTGACAGCAACCCTGCAAGAGGCCTCTAAAGAACCAAACCCACATTGCAAAGTATGTTTTCCAACCTGTTCAGCCGAATGCATTAAATCCTGTAATTCCTTATTTTCAGCACAGTCAGGAATCATCATAATTTTCTGTTTAAGCAATCCAATAATACATTGTTGATACTTTAACATATGAAACTGGCAGTCTAAGGCCCTAATGGCCATGGTTGCAGAAGTGCAAACCTTCTTACCTCATCTATCCAGCACCCTGGAGTCTCTATCAGAAGGGGTAGGGTTTTTGGCAGTAGGAGCCTTAATGCCCTTGGGTCCCTGAGAAATAGTCTCTGGATCCGCAATAGGATTTTTAAAAAGGAACTTGTGAGAAATCAGGAACCCTGTAATATCGGTCAGGTTTTCTGGGAGCAGGAGGCAAAGAATCAGGGGCCAAACTAGATTCCAAAAAGGCATCATCAACAATGTCTAGTACAGGAGGTACAGCTAAAGGCCCATGCTGACGCAAGAGTAAGAAATCCCCAAGCCTCTTTTTCGAATAAGAAAAATCCTGGCTTTCCCAGTGCAAATGCTCCCTTAGGGAGTGTGCAATGTTTCACCAAATGAAAAATCCTCTGGAGGGGAATCAGAGGGAATAGAGTCCTCTGCATCAGAATCCTCATAAGTAGATGAGGGTAAATACAGATCATCAGAAGATTCAGAAAAATCAAAATGCTGGTCTAAAGATTCATAAACAATTTCAGTCCTAGGTCTCTTAGATGAGGGTGGTTGGCTTCCCCTGATTAAAGTTATAAGATATTAAACCATTCTTATTTGTTTTTTAGGCATACAGGCCTGAGCATGCGGCCTGGGTATCTGTTTTCTAGGCATGGTTCGAGGTTTAGGCCTTAAAGAAGAAGGAAGCATTGGTTTAATATGCAAGTCCGTAAGCCTGAATACACCCTCAGAAGCTGGTGCCTACACAGCGGCTCCGGACCCATCCAAGGTAGAGACATCTGCAGGTTCCACAGTTGAAGCATCTCGCAGCATACCGGACTCCAAATGGGTCTCAGTAGAGGCCTACGAATCAGAAGTAGCGGGTATCAGGGGTAGCGAAAGCGCCCGAGTACCAGTGAACTGGCAACTGGCTTAGGAGAAGCATCATCGGCAGCTTTGGACCTAGGCGGCCTCTGTCTTTATCTTTGCGTTTTTTAAGGAATTCCGGTAGTCGGATGGCATACCGACATTTCTGGATAATGGCGAAAATATACCGACGACAGATAGTGCGTTTATTAAATAAGGCACAAAACAGACAGCAAGGTACGTCGTGGTCAGGGCCTAGGCAAGGAATACAGTATGAATGAAAATCTTTGTGAGGTATTTGTTTTCCACAAGAAATGCAATTATTAACTTTTACTGACATCGGTAAGGAGCAAGAAAAAGTTTCCCCCAACGGGGTACTTAGCTTTAGTTGAAGACTTCAGTTCTGAAACTCTAAAACAAAAATTTCAGGAGTCAGTCGACCGGCACTTGCAAACTGCTTCTGTTTCGGGCACTGCACGGCAAGAAAGACTGATGTAATGGTGTCGGCTGCATGTTTTATAGCCCTGACATCATGGAAGAAGGGAGAGCAACCAATGCAGAACCCAAGACTTTGTTAAATCAGGCCAACTGAGGGCTACTGCAAGCAGATAGCCTAAATGTGATGACTGCAACAGTGAAACACGAAGAACATAGACTCAAAAAGCAGTTGCTCATTTCGACTCAGAATTACAGCACACTTTTACGTTCTGCCTGCAGCTTGACTGCAACAACTGTGCAGCACATACACAAGCTACCCCCACTGGACAGCGGTCTTACCAGCTTACTGTAAACAGTAAACTGAACCCTGAAGTACATATATTTTGCATTGTTTCTTTTGGAAAGGTGATTTTGTGGAGTATGGCCTGTAAGCCTAGGCCACCTAGGAAGTAACCTTTCAGCTTGGGATAAAGAAAGAGCCTGACACAGGTGGGAAACTCAGAAGGGATGGTGGTGGTTTGTTATTAATGGAATTGGTGGCAAGAACAAACTTGTCAGCAATTTGTGCTGCTGTCAAGGAAATGACACTGGCATTTACTTTGCACATTGGACACAACATTTTGCCAAGTTAACCATAGTCGACATAACTGGGCTGATTCTACACTTTTGATGCATTTTTGTAAAGTTTGCGCTAGTTGCTCAAGTGAAAAAAATGCAAATCTTTCAAGTTAAAATAAACAAATGGGTGTTTTTATAATTCAACAAACTGAGCACGTATTCATATATTTTAATAGTAGCAGAATGTTTATGGTATTTGCACGTAATATGGAAAATGAAGGCTAGGGCTGCAGGACCGGTAGGTCAAATTTGTATCTCGGTTGTCATGGCGGCTGAATAACGGCCAGCAGGGACCGCCACTAATTTACCCTAGTTCATAGGAGTATTTTTGTATGTGTATAAACTTGTTCAAAATAGACATTTGCAGGACATACTGAGAGCCAGATTTAGATGACCCATTTTAATACCAGGAAAGCAAACACACACAGACACAGAGACAGACCTTTTGTATCTTATTTAGGGTTTCACAGGTGAGCCAGCCAGAATACTTTCCAACACTTATCAGCATGTAGGTATAAAGTAATACAACAAAGCAGGGACTCAGGCCGTGGAAACCAACTTAAAGCAAACAAACTCCGAAAGCAATACAATAAAACCGGGACCCAGGACGTGACCAACTTAAAAACAAGGCACAAACTCCAAACCAACTTAAACTGCAGTAGGCATAAGGTACAAGATAAGAAGGGTGGCTTGATTTTGTGCAGAAAAAGTAAACTAACTAGCCAAAAACTGAAAAAAGAAACTATTAGCATAAAAACCCAGCATTCCTGACATTTTCATATTGGATCTTACCGGGCTGGCTAGGGGCTCCCTGGTCCGTGCAAGTTGCAACATCTGTATAATCAGCACTTTACTGGCTAGCTCATAACAGTTCCCCTCTTCCTGTCTGCCCCATCAACAAATGCATCCACAGCAGCTGATTTTTTGAATCTCCCGCTTCTCTGAGAGTCAGACAGGCAGTCAGGTACTGACTCACAAAGCTGATGTCACCATCACACCCCTGTGATACGTGGTGAGGTCAGCTATAAATTTAAAGTTGTACATTAAAGTTGTATGTATATATTAAAACAAAGAGGAATTAAAGGGGCTACTCTGGAATTCTTGGCACCCCATTATTTTGCCTCAAAACCAGTAAATACCAAGGAATTTGGTCCGGTTGAGAGGTATGGACTGGAATAATATTGATTCAACATTAGTAGGGAGATTATTTACAACATATGTTCAGGAACAATTGATTCAGATTGTACAAAAGCTTACTAGGGGAATGGAATGCACTTTACAGTGAATGAAGCTGGAGATTCATTTAATGACCTGGGTATATGGGTAGTTCCAGCTTTTAAGTTTTTTTCTAATCATATCAACCAATTGGTTAACAAAGGTTGCATAAAAAGATTTATAAAGTCTTAAAAAATTATAAATGAGGGAATCATTGTTTGTTAGTTACATAAAACCCAAAACAGAGTATGGAATAGCAATATGAAAACCTTATAAGAAAACAAGCATGAGTAAATTGGGAAGAGTACAGCAGAAATAGGCCAAGGGTATTCCTGGATGTAAAAATTCAAGTTAATATGAAAGACTAAAATATCTGAACTTATGCAGTGTCTCGTAGTTTTCAAGAGAAGGCCTTATTCAGGTATATAGGGCACTTAGAGACAACTGCCGCTGGGAAGGTTTGCAGCTATCAAACGACAGCCTATGTATAAAATTACATAGGAATGAGAAGTGTACTAATTGGTTATCTGACAGAGTAGATGACACAAGGAAGAGATTACCAAATTACATCAAAGCAAGCACTAGTTTAGATATTTTTAAGAGCAACCTGGGAACTTACTATGGGAGTAACTGTTTTGGTATATTGGGAGGCAAGGAGGATATTATTGCCCATGCCTAAAATATTTTTATGTATGTATATATGCACTACTCATACATATATATGTATTACTCAAACACACACATGCACACCTACCTTATAATTTTCAGCAACTTCCTGGATTGGGCGACACTTGTGGTTCTCGTGTTTAATGGATGTCTGACATATAACACAAATTGCCTCCTGGTCCTCCAAGCAAAAAAGCTTTAGCTTCTCATTGTGCTGGTTGCATAAAAGTTCTCTGCTATCTTTTGATTTCTGCTCCTGGTCTTTCAGGAAAGACTCTGCAATATTGGACAGAGTATGGTTGGTTTTGAGCTCATTAACAGAGCAAAGTTCACGGCACAATGGGCAGGCATGGCTTCTCTTCTGTTTCCAGTAACGAGAAACACAATCACGACAGAAATTATGCCCACACTGCAGAGTGATAGGATCTCGGAAGATCTCACGGCATACAGAACAGGTCAATTCTTCTTCAAGGCTTGGGCCAGTGTTGATAGAAGCCATGGCTATAAACAGAAAAATTAAATAAAACAAAATATAGCAATCTTAACATGACGTACACTATTACTGTACTGTATAAATTTTACCATGTGAAGAGATGGACTTTTACTTTTATTCAGTGTGTAGCCAATTTAAATTTAAAATATAAGTCTGATCTCAGTCTCTAAGTAAAGTGAAACACAAATTTCACCCAATAAATACTGTTGTGTCTTAGCACTAGATATTAACAGAACACCTGCAATTTTCCTGAGCTTGCTCTCTTTCTCTACCGGTTATAAATTTAACCATGTCAGCCTTACTTGAAATGCCTACTATTCTTCTCATTCCAAAAATCACTAATCCCAAGACATACTGTTGATCGCAGCCTATGGAGTGCATTCTAGCACTCACCATGTATGCATGAGAATGGATAACAACAGTGTACAGTTCAGCACCTCAACTCTCTTGCAATTATTTCAAAGCTTGTTCTACCTTGTTCTGCAGTCTATCACCCAAAATAAATGTAGCATTAAAGGCTTAAAACCCTTAATAAGGTAACAGTTTTCATCACTTCTAAAAATATTTGAACTGTAATAAAACAGTCTTAAACAGAAGGTGAAGAAATACTTCCCTCAACCAAAATTGCTGTCATTACCTAAAACATGAAAACTGCACTTTAACCAAGCAGGTAAAATTCTTACATTAAAAAAAAAAAAAATCACCTTCCAATTCTAAAGGTCCACAGGATGCAAAATAATTAATACAAAATACTTCAAGTTAAGTTCCTGAAGCCACCAGGGCTGAACTTTCTCCTAATTCAATACATTCCAGATTTTAGATGGTGCAGACCATGAGCTGTATGCCACATACTCAAGAAGACCAGATAGGTTCCGTAGGTGATAATTATAAATTACCATCTTGTATCCAAAATCAGCAATATGTTCTTTTGGAACTATAGCTACAAATTTCCAACACACTCGGAAGTCTAAAGTGTCTGAACCTCTACATCATACAAGTGAATTGCTACAAATACAACATAAAAAAAAAATCTAGGCTTTACTGTGCTACGGGGGGGGGGGGGTTACTCCCATCTTCCTTACAATCTACTAGATTAGTTCCACACTTAAAACCGGGTTATACCCCACTTCTAAAAAATGCTGCGTTGGTATAATTGTCTCAGGAGACAATGCAACTATAATGACTACAGTTAACTGTACTGACACAGACCACAGTATATCTTTCTCCCTGTTATAACTTTCAAAAAGGACTCCAATACCACCTCTGTTTTCTTACAAACATCAAAACATTAATGCCAAAAAACATAACTTTACGGTGGTAAACACTTTATACATGACTTCTGTATTGTTTGTATGCATCTCTACAAATACTCAATAGATACTGTAACTAATATCTGTGCTAGTTGGATTAATACAAAAGTCCAACATAAAAATATTTATTACTATCATTAATATTTACTGAATTCAGTAAGATCACAGTAAACCTACATGGACTGTAGATGTTACCTGCTACTGGATATTCCCTTCTGTAAATTTTTTCATGTACTTGTGTTAGTAAGCATACTGCCTGTAGTTCAGGTTGCAGCAAAAAAAGGTCTACAGACCAGCTAACCTGCCAGTTAACAAATTTTGGGCAATCTGTCATTTGTCAAGCTGTGTCCCCTAATCTTTGTTAGCAAACTTCCAACAGTTTTGCTAAGACATAATGCGATATTTAAGTTACATAAAGACAAACTCAATAGCATCAATAAAAATGTACTCTTTTGTATCCACAGTAAACCAGATTCACTCCGTGCTAACTTCTTTCCATCTAACAAGGATATGCATGCCTATACAAGTACCCAAGCAATAGGGTGTTCCTTGGCTTACTGATGGGCAATGCCCATGCCCATTATCCTGTTGCCTGAAGTACTCTTTCTGGACACAGTAAAATGCATGATCCAAGCAGTTGTGTTTTCTGCGGCAGTTACACCTAGTATATGCATGGATCTACCTCCATGTCACCAGTCTCTATTATACCTCTAGGTTGCACCAACAGAGAAAAAAGAAAATTGCTTTTCCGGTTCCTCAAACGTTGATGTGTCTTAGCGACTTGAGGATGTGATGCACAGCTCTCAAGTTAAGGGGTGCAATCTCCTTGTAAAAATTATTTTAAATAATTTTTCTTTATTACTGTAGTGCTAATAGTGCAGTATAAGATCTGCCTCTATTAATTACTTGGCTTAAGAGAAGCCAGGAATGAAAAAAAAATAAATTCAGTGTAAAGAAAATGTGTCCCTGGATACATTAAGGAATCACACAGTAAGTTACAGAGGCACCTCAAATAATGCACATAGCCACAGCATTCTTCTTATGATTGCTATTTTACACACTATGTTTGCCAGAAAAATATCCCACAAATAATTCCTCATGCTACGCCAATGATACATGCCTTATGAAAATGCAAGTAGCATTCAGGACTACAATATAGCATGAATAGCAGACTGGCTATACAACACATTCGCATCTGCTCTAATATTCAATGGATAAATACTGTTTGTTGGATCTGGCAGAAATTAGACAGTTATTACAATGTGTTAAGTATGTACAGCAATTCATCAGTTTCATAGAATAGCAATAAAACAGTTCATACGAAATGTTTTAAATCTTGCTTTATTAACTGATAATAGCATGCAAACACATGATAATGAAGGGTCCACACATTTTTGAGTTATAAGGATTGTCAAAAATAAGGAAATTCAAACATACTTAATAGCTGTCTTATAGAAGTTAGCTCTCAAACTTCTTTTGTAGGGCTAGCACAGTATAATGATGTGGGGAGACACAAATGTTTGATACTAATAGTGCAAGTCCAAGTCCATCAGTTAAAAAAAAAAGGGGGGGGGTCTCAAAAGTGTAAATGCAGATGTGGATGGTTGGGAAACATAAGAAAAGAATGACTCTGGATGGTATAGAAGTGACTCAGAATAATATTAAAATACCATTATAAATTCAAATGCGGACAGGATAATCAGGTGGGATACTAATATTCAAACTTCAGACGAACATGGAATCCTGGCTATTGGTGATTTTATGCTTATGGATTAAAAGGGTATTTTTCTAGACACAGCAGATACACTATATTACTGTTTCCTCATTAAGTGGTTTGATTTACACAATCTTGGAACATTAGGTTATCAGTGGAAAATTTGTTTAATAAAGAAAAAAATCTGAGCCTGTTATTACTGGTGGAATAATGTTACAGGGAAAACTAATGTGGATGCTTTTACAGATGAGGTTGATAAAATTGTTCATTTATGTTACCCATCAATTTAAATATTGTTTCTGACCCATTTCCTGTTCAACATTACAAAGTGTATTTACTTAAAGTAACAAGAAATGTCTCCAATACTATAACAATGGCTTGTTTTATCAAGTCATTATACTTTGGGAAGAGTTTTATATTAACTCAAATTATTTTTTGGAGTGGATGGACTGCATTTGAGTCGTACTGAAAAAAAGGATCTTAGTTCCTTGTTACTAAAAGCTATTCAATCTTTTTTGGGAGAAAAGATGGTTCAGGTGTCAATGCATCTAGGAGAAGTAAACCTCTAAGACACTGTTCAAACTTCTGGCATTACCCTAAAAGTAAGTTTGAAGCTCAAGAGGCAAGAATAGGGGGGCCAAAATGAGGATATTACATTTACGACTGAAAAATGGTTTAGTAACACTAGCAATCCATTATCACTACCTGGTTTTAATGGACACCACTATTTTAGAAAGAACAAGGGGGGGGGGTCTACATACGTAAACTCCACCTTTAAATCCTTAGTTATCTTGTTCTGACTTGCTAGTTAACTGGTGCTGGTATATTTACTTTTTACTTGGAATATTTTATATATATATATATATATATATATATATATATATATATATTTTTTTTTTTTTTTAAACACATCTCCATTTTTATCTAAACCAGAGCTGAAAGATTTTTGTGATATGATAACTTCTGTTTTAACTCCAATTATGATAATGTTGTGACAGACATGAATGCATCCTTTACTAACTGGACAAGTAATGTATTTGCTAGCAACATTATTTCATGCATGGTAAGTATCAGTGTTGAATATGGGTATATTCAGATCACAAAAAATTTCACAACAACATTAATTATTTATATTGTTTGGGTGGATTGCTGTTTGGATTACAGCAACAGTAAAACTGAGTTTGTATGCTGGGATATCATGTTAGATAATTACTGTCCTATTAGTTTGACAAGTAACAGCTGAAAGGTAAGTTTTAACTGAAGAAGATGCCAACCCAGCATGTAGAAATTTACACAAATAATTGACAAAACCAGAGGAATCTCCACAGAAAGTAGATCCTGGTTATGAGCATGATACCAGACAGAAAATCTCTTCCCATCTGGACACATAGGATATCCTGGTAGTGGGTTTCCTGGCCTCCTGTAGAACCTGAAGCTCATCCTTAGAGGAAAAAAAAGCTGCCTAAAAGGTATCAAAACCCCATCACCCACAGCTTGTTGGCTGTTGGTGAAGCACCCACCAAGAGGAGAAAACGCTGAGAGAAGAAAGGAGCCACTTTTGAGATTTTAAGTATTTTTCCTCTGTTTATTTGCCAAGTTTTTCTGCATAGCCGCCTATTTTGAGCATTTTCTGGCTTGTTAAACTTGATTTCTGCATTAGTAACTGTATTTAGAGCACAACCTAGAGCTGTTTACTGAATTTCCTGTTTGCACTTATTTTTAAAATCGTTTTTTTCTCAAAACTTGCATTTTATCTGTCTTTGGCCTAGCACTCTTGTGTGGGGTCATTTACTGCACTGTTATAACTTGTTGATACTTGTGAACCTCTGCTATCTCTGAAAAAAACAAAAAAATCTTGCCTTTTTCCCACTTTTCTGAGATTTAGAAAAAGTTCAGTTACAGGCTTGCTGTTCTTGAACTGTTTTGTAAGTTTCTGTGAGGCCATTTTTTGCTTGTAAAGGGAAGTCTCTCTGTTGATCAGTGGCAGTGAAAAACATTGAGCAGCCTGCCTGCCCCTGTGGGAGTGGTTACGGACTTAAAACTGTAGTTTTATTGGCCATTTTGGGTCAATTCCAAAACTCCTTAATCTTCCTCTCTTAAAACCCTCTTTTGCGTGGTTTTGTGCGTAGCGCAACAGCGGGCAGTGCCGCCTAATTGGGTTTAAACTATTCCTGGCTCCACAAAGCCTGCTCTTCACTTTTTCCCTTAGAACTGCTCTATCTCTCAATTTAAACACCATATAGGTTCATAGGTTGGTACTAGGCTATCAGCCCTAGGGCCTATACAAGCCTAGCCATAACAATTCCCTGGCTATTTCTTCCCACATTATTTACTTTCCTGGACCCCTGTCTAGCAGGGCGACTGACGTGATCCCTGGGGTGAATTTCCTTTCTCCCATCCAATCAAGGTTCCTCTTGAAGAGGTCCAAAGAGGCACTCTGCTTGACATGTATGGGCAATCTATTCCAGAGTCTGGGGAGTCTCTGGGTCAGGAACCTATCCCTCCAACATGTTTTGCTTATTGTGATGACAAGGTTTAGATCCCTGGAGCATGTAGCTCTGAGGGATTGGGATTTCTTTAAGTGTAGCATGTCCAACAGCTCTGGGTTTGACATGGCCTTGTATGTTAAGCAGAGATCGCCTCTGAGTAGACAATATGCATAGAGTATAGCTGGAGTTTTTAAGGTCAGAGGGCATCTGCTTTAGGCCTGTGATTCTTTTAGTGAGGTATTTCTGAGGCCTTTCCAGTTGTTGTAGATGTCTTGAGAGGTACATACCAAATGGGGCGTTGCATTCTACAATGGGTCTAATGAGGGATGAGTACAGTGGGACAATGACCTCCTTTTTTCTGGATGAAAAGCCCTTCGTGATGAGGTGTGCCATATAGAAGGATTTCCTGACTGTTGTGGCGATGTGGTTATCGAAGGTGAGACCACTGTCCATATGACCATATTCTCATTCTAAGGCCCTTCACTGGTCCAATTAAGTAATCTTACAAGTTAGCACTATTAAACCATAAGCACTACTTACTCTTATACTCTCTACGATTACCCTGTCCTCTATTGGTCCATCTTAAATTCAGTTTCCCTATATTACTCCAGCATGTACAAAGGTCAGTCAATGGTTTCCTCTCCAGTCCACCTAGTGAATCTGGGAATTTTGAGGCAATGTTACAACTGTCTCATGTACACAGACAACCCTCTCCTCCTCCAAACAGGTTCAAATATATGTGAGAGATGCAACTATTTAGCCAAACTGGAGGCTGAGATCTCTCATCTCAAAACTGGTGTAACCAGTCAAGAGGAGAAGGTAACCTCAAACACAATTCCAGTATCATATAGTCCCACCACATCAGCAAACCAAACACATAAATACACAAAAACATACTCGGAGGCTCTAAATAAAAATCTACCTAAGCAAGAGAGACCTCCAAAACAGACATCCAAGCAAACGCTACCTCAAAAACAAAACACGCACGACACATAGCCCACAAAGTCAGTGTGCCAAGGAGCCACAGCCCTTGAGGCTGAATAACACACCTGATACTCTTGTAATAGGTAACTATTGTCAGACACACTGACGTCCCGCTCACCAGGCTGAATAAAGAGAAGGTCACGGTGAGCTGCCTGCCGGGTGCTAGGATCCGCCACATAACGCAAGCACTCGGGTCACTACAAAGCAAATACAAATATGACTCAGTCATTGTACATGCTTGTGTGAATGACCTGAGACGTACCTCCCTGGACTACATGGAAAGAGACAGAGGAGCTCTCTGATCATGTAGCCCAGGCTGGTAGGACCCTGACCTTGAGCAGCATCTTACCCTCACCTAGAATGATGCCACAGTACAAAGACAAAATGATCGATTTTAACAATTGGCTAAAATTGTGTCATTCAAAGGGGATCCAGTGTCTGTCAGCCTGGGATGACATGCTCGACAAGCCACGTTGTTTCGCTAGGGACGGCTTGCACCTGTCACCACTGGGCTTTCGGATATTGGCAAAAGCTCTTGTCACCCCCATAGTGCCTTTTTTAGGCAAGGCTCAAAAGTCAAACCCACCCCCATAGACGGAACAAGAAACTAAGGGTAATGCTGCTAAACGCCATAAGTCTTAACCTCAAGATGCACGCACTCGAAGCTCTCCTCAGTATGGAGAAAGTACAGTTTTGTGCCTACCATAAATGTAGATGTCCGATAGGAATGCATATGCAGTCCTTACAAATGGGTTGTCCTGTCGTCAGGCAGCCCTTCGGTCGGCCGGATTCCAAAGTCTGGGTCTGGCTTCGGCTGGTGTCGCACTTCACCCGACGTCATAGCTGCAGTTCTTCGGGTATAAAGGCATCAGCCGACGCCATTTTCCTCAGTGTTTCTTGCCCCAGGTGCCCTCTTGGATGGCTAAATTTGGATAAATGCCAATGTTTCCAAACAGTAGAGAGCAAACACATAAAATAAGCATGTATGTACATATATACAAACAAATACACCATAATAGATCCCCCCCAAGCTAGCTAAAAGATGGCAAATACCCTAGGAGTACCACAGAGGGGAAGGCGGGCGGGTAATCCTGACTGCAGATGCATTCCTATCGGACATCTACATTTATGGTAGGTACAAAACTGTACTATGTCCTTCAAGGATGCATCTGCAGTCCTTACAAATGGGTAGAATACCATAGCCAAACTAGGGGAGGAGGAAAAGAGAGATTATGGTGTAGTTAGGATCCCTTGCAAAACAGCAGTGGCAAAACCTGCTCGGGATCTAGAGTATAAAGGTAAATTATAATGCTTGGCAAATGTATGCACGGAGGTCCAAGTAGCAGCCTCTATAATGTCCTTGGTAGCCACTCCTCGTAAGAAAGCTGTGGTAGTGGCTGTAGCCCTTGTGGAGTGAGGCCTGATGTTCTCTGGAGTTTTCTTTCCATGGTAGGAGTAACAAAATCTAATGCAATTTCCTATCCACTTGGAGATTGTCTGTTTTGAAATTGGTTTTCCTTCCTTTCCTGTTGCATATGCTACCAGAAGCTGGTCAGTTTTCCTATGTGACTTGGTCCTGTCCAGGTAGTAGCGTAATTGTCTATGTACATCCAAGGTATGCAACAGTCTTTCTCCCCTGTTCTGTGGGTTGGGGAAGAATGTAGGTAGGTGGATAGCCTGATTTAAAGACACTCTGGATACCACCTTAGGCATAAATGTAGGATTTGTTCTCATGGACACTCTATCTTGATGGAAGATCAGGAAGGGTTGCACTGCCATTAATGCCTGTAGTTCAGAAACCCTTCTTGCTGAGGTGATTGTCAGCAGGAAAGCAGTCTTCCAGGAAAAGTATTGTAATTCTGCTGTTGCTGCTGGTTCGGAAGGGAAGTGTCAATTTTTCTAGCACAAAGTTCAAGTCCCATGCTGGCAATGGTGGTTTCCTAGGAGGTTTTACATTTTTAATTCCTCTCAGAAACTGCCTGAGCAGAGGATGTGAGAAGACAGGAGGATCCAAGCTGTATTCTGCTGAAATAGCTGATGCATGTATCTTGATGGAAGAATAGGACAGGCCTGTATGGAAGAGCTCTGCCAAGTACTCCAGGATGTTGGCTATGTTTACCAGTGACACATCTTCTCCCTTTGCAGTACTCCAAATTAGATCTTTTCCATTTTGCTGCATAATTCTTTCTTGTTGAAGGTCTACGAGCCTCAAGGATAATGTCTTTAACCCTTTGGGATAAATTTGGGTTAATTGATCTTATGTAATTGTTCCAGGCAGTCAGCTGCAGAGTTTTCAGGTTTGGATGCAGGATGTTGTAGTTGTTCTGTGTTAACAGCAATGGGATCAGGGGTAGTGTCCATATTTGTTCCCGAGACATGCTCCTCAGTAATGGGTACCAATGTTGCCTTAGCCAGTCTGGAGCTATCAGAATGATCCTTGGACGTTCCTCTTTGATCTTCAATAGCACCTTGTGCATCAAAGGAAGTGGTGGGAATGCATATGCTGTCAGGTTTTCCCAACTGAAAGATAGGGAGTCCACCTTCCAAGCAAGTGGGTGGTACGTCCTTGTGCAGAATTTCTTTAGCTGGTGATTGAGTGGGGATGCAAATAAGTCTATTTGTGGTAGTCCCCATTCTCTTGTGATGGCTTTGAAGATGTCCGGATGCAGCATCCATTCGTGGGCATCCGTGGTAGTCCTGCTTAATATGTCTGCTAGAATGTTTTCTTTTCCGGTACAAAATTGCTTGTAACTGAATGTTGTAGCTCAGAGCCACATCCCATAGGTCCAGTGCCAGCCGGCATAGAGGGTATGAATGTGTGCCTCCCTGTTTGTTGATGTACCACATAACTGGTGTTGTCTGTCCTTATCATCAACTGACCTTCTCGGAGAAATGGTCTGAATGACTGGATTGCCAATTTTGCTGCCAGCATTTCCTTTAGATTTATGTGCAGGCTTAGCTGGTCTTGAGTCCATAAGCCTTGTATGCACTTGTCCAGCATGTGGGCCCCCCAACCGAGGTCTGAGGCGTCTGTCGTGATGGTTTGGCTTGGTTGACTGTTGCAGAAGGGCAATCCTGTGTTTGATTGACAGGCCTGAGCCCACCATAGGAACTCTTGCTTCAGGCATGGGATTATTGGAATTTTGGTTTCTAGGCTGTGCTTGTGTTGAGACCACAAATTCTTTAGGTACCACTGTAGCTTTCTCATATGCAGTCTGGCATGAGGGACCAGAATTATGCAGGATGCCATGAAGCCTAGGGCTTGCAGTACTTTTCTTGCTGTTAGATGGTTCTGCTTTGTTAATGCCAAGAAGTAGAGAGGTAGTTGCTCTTGCTTTTCTGCAGTTAGGAATGCCATTTGTTTTGATGTGTCCAGCTCTGCACCCAGAAAGGTTATTCTTTGGGATGGAATCAGCCTTGACTTTTTTATATTGACTGTATATCCCAGGGCTTGCAGCAGGTAAATGACTCTTTGTAAGTCTTCTGTTAGCTTGTTTTTGTTGTCCGCTTGTATCAGGCAGTCGTCCAGGTAGGGGTAAATTTGGATTCCCTGAAGCCTGCAATTACTGATGCCAGGCATTTCGTGAACACTCTGGGCGCAGTAGATAAGCCAAAGGGCAATGCTGAGAATTGATAATGCTCTGATCCTGCAAGAAATCTGAGGTATCTTCTGCAATTTGGTCGTATGGGGACGTGCAGGTATGCCTCCTTGAGATCTAGAGTTACCAGCCAAGACTCCTTGCCCAACATGGGAAGAACCTGCTGTAGGGTCAGCATTTTGAATTTTGGAACAATGAAGAATGTGTTTAAAGCGGACAGGTCGAGAATAAGCCTCCATTTGCTCTCTTTTCTTGGTACCAGGAAGAGTCTGGAGTAAAATCCCTTTCCTTGTTCCATAGATGGTACCTTTTCCACAGCTCTCATTCTTAATAATTGAGATATTTGCTTTAGAGCTTCTGCCCTTTGAGTAGGTGGTAGGTTTGGCATTCCTCTCTTTCCTGGTAGAGTATGGAAATGGAACCTGTAACCTTGGTCTATAGTTTGCAAAATCCATTTTTCCCTTGTGATGCAATGCCAGTTCTTTGAAAATAAGGCTAGCTTTCCGCCTAAGGGTGCTTCCAGTTGTTCCTGGTAGGCGTGCCACAGCCAAGTCACTGTGATTGTGTTGTTGTAGTGGTGGTGGCTGCGTCTGTGCCTCGCTGGTTGTTACCCTGCCACTGGCGCCCTGTAGGCACCCCTGGATTGGTTTCTGCCTCTTGAACGCCTATTCCTGCCTCTCTGTGCTTTAGAGGAGTCCGGAAAGGACCAATTCTTGGAGGGCCAGTTCCTGCTAAACTTTGGAGGTTGAACCTGTAAGAAATCTTTCACTGTTTGTACAGATTTCGCCTTCTCTTCCATCTTTTTCAGTACCTGCTGTGCAGGAGAACCAAATAAATTGACTTTGTCCATGGGTGCATCTAAAAGTTTTGATTTGACATGGTCCGGTAAGGCCTGCTCTTTCAACCATGCATGCCTTCTGATAACTGTGCCAGTCATGGCTGATCTAAAGGAAGCCACCAGTGCATCATAGCCACACTTTAAAGAATGGTTACTAACTTGCTGTATATGTTATGTACCATTTCCTGAACATACTTCTTATCTAAAGATTCATCAGAGGACAGTTTTTTAGTTAACTGGTCTAGCATAAATTCTTGATATTGGATCATATGAAATTGACAGTTCAAAGCCCTAGCTGACAGAGTAGCAGAAGTGTAAACTTTTTTACCCCATCTCTCTAAGGTCCTGGATTCCCTTTCAGAGGGGAGGGGGTTTTTAGCAGATGTAGTTGCTACAGCCTTAGGCCCCTGGGAGATAGTCTCGGGATCTGCAAAAGGAGCCTTGTATAAATGGTGATGAGTGTCCGGGACCCTGTAGAACCTATCGGGCTTAGCAGGGGCCGGAGGTAATGAATCAGGGGCAGTGCAAGCATCATTAAATGCATCATCTACAACAGAAAGAACTGGAGGTATAGCTAAAGGCCTATGCTGTGGCAAATGTAAAAGGTTCTAAGCCTTTTCTGGAGTCTGAAATCTTGGCCCTGCCACTGAAATTGTTCCCTCATAGCATGCAAGGTTTCCCCAAAGGAAAATTCCTCAGGTGGAGAGGCAGAAGGGATGGACTCTTCAGCATCAGAGTCTTCGTAAGGGGAGTAAGGAGCCTCAGGAGGGTCTGTATTTTCTGAGTCATCAGAGGAATCATCTGTGGATACTGGCTCTGGGGCTCTGCTCTAGGCCTCTTCTCTGGAGGTGGATGAGAGGCCCTGTCTGGATGAGGCTGGGATCCACAGATTAAAGAAATGAGATCCTCTGCCAGAGAAAGCATATGGAAACTGGAGCTGGGCCTGTGAGAGGGGGGCTTAACAGGCACAGTTTTTGAAGCTTTAGCTGCTTTAGCCCTGGCAAAGGCCTTAATAGACATGGCTGCAGGAGGCCTAGCAGCTCCACGTGCAGGGGTTGAAATATCCAAGGGAATAGTGTCAGATAATTCCTGAGAAACCGCAACTGCAGGTTGGATTTCAGTAGCCGATTCCACCAGGTTAGAAGAGGCCTCGGTAGAAGGCATGTTTTCGGCTGGGGGAAGAACCGCTTGCTCGGTTTCAGCCGAAACCGAGACACTCGTGGTTGGCTTAACCGCGGTTTCGGCCGAAACCGCGGACCGCGAGTGTTGGTCCTTTTCCCTGCGTTTTTTGGTTATTTGTGAAGTCGGAGAATCAGACGGCATAATATAAGCAAAATCAGAGCCGAAAAACTGCTCAAATCGACCGACGCCTAAGCGTCCGTCGGTTAAAAGAAGCACAGGCTAGACAAGCTGCTTTCGTGGTCTGGGCCTAAACAAGGTAAGCAGTAAGAGTGGAAATCTTTATGAGGTATTTGTTTCCCACAAGTTAAACAGTTATTCACTTTTTCTGACATCGGCTGAGGCAAGAAAGAGTCCCCAACGGGTACTTAGCTTTAGAAGTCTTCAAGTAGTATTCGGTAGTAGTAATCTCTGGTTCTGACCGACCGCACTTGCGAACAGCTTCTGCTTCGGCGCCACACGGCAAGAAAGACTGAGGAAAATGGCGGCTGATGCCTTTATACCCGAAGAACTGCAGCTATGACGCCGGGTGAAGTGCGACACCAGCGAAGCCAGACCCAGACTTTGGAATCCGACCCGAAGGGCTGCCTGACGACAGGACAACCCATTTGTAAGGACTGCAGATGCATCCTTGAAGGACATCATAGATATCTGTGCAGTGACAGAAACCTGGTTCAAGGCTCCAGAGAGCACCCCAGCACTACCAGGCTATACCTCATATCATGCTTTTCGGCCCCAAAACAACCCGGCCCGAACCACAAAAGGAGGGGGAGTTTCCATATTTATCAAGGATATCCACACCTCCAGGTTAGTGACGTTGCACAAAGTATAGGAGACCATCCATGTGTAACAGTGGGCAAGACTGCTTTTCAGTTTATAGCATCCTACAGACCACCCTCTCAAAGTCAGGAATCCCACTCGGCTTTGCTGAAAACATTGGAGAACATGAAGATCTCTCCAAACACCATTATATTGGGAGACTTCAACTATCCAAACATTGACTGGGAGCACTACTCAAGCCCCAGCACCTTAGCCCAAAGGTTCCTGGAAATTATAAACTCAAATGCTATGGAACAACTAGTCACCACTCCCAAAAGAGGGGACAACATACTAGACCTGATCATTACCAACATGGGGACTCTATGCTCCACACCAACATGGGGACTCTATGCTCCACACCAGAAGTATATCCCTCATTGGTAAGATCAGACCATAAATTAATTTCACTGGATGTCCACATCCTGACCCCACCCCCAGCCCAGTAAACCACAGTAAAAAACTTCTCAAAAGCGAACTTCTCACTTCTCAAAACCGAAGTGGAATCCTTCAAGGCCCCAGGGCCAGTGGAAACTACGGCCCAAACTGCAGAATCCTATATAAACGCATTCTACGGACATCTCCAGGAATGCATGGATCATGCTATCCCAAACAAAACCAAGACCCAATCATCCAAAGGCAGGCGTCCAGTCTGGTGGTCCCCTGCCATAAATAAACTGTACAACAGAAGGAGGAAGCTACTACATGATAGAGCAAAATCCCTAATAGTGAAGGCATCTCTGATCAGTACTAGCAAAAATTACGATCCCTCATAAAATCCTCCAAGGCCAGCTTCGAGAGAAAAATTGCACAGGACACCAAAGACAATCATAAGGCTTTTTTCAGTTATGTTAGAAACCTGGGATGCAACTCCCAGACTTGTTCTGAGTTGATTCTAAACGACAAAAATACACTGAACCCACAGACATCGCCAATATCCTGGCAGACAGGTTCAGTGCAAACTTCTCCACCCCTCCCCCAAAAGAGCAAGTATCTATCCCGCAGAGGGCTGCCTCCCAAACATCTCTGATGCTCAGGTGAAGGCTGCCCTCTCCAAAGCAAAAAACACTGCTTCCATGGGACCAGATGGCGTCCCAGGTTGCATCCTACATGAACTCCAAGAGGAACTAATCCCTCAAATAAAACAGCTATACAATCTCAGCCTCACTACAGGATATGTGCCCACAGAATGGCGTACAGCAACAGTGGTCCCACTCCACAAAGTTGGAGCCTCTACGGACCCTGGAAACTATCGCCCCATAAGCCTGACTAGCTTAGTCTGCAAAGCTATGGAGAGGATCATCATGGAGCTCATAAACAAAGACATTGGGGACCTACAGACACTAGATCCTACCCAGTTCGGCTTTGTCAGGGGCAGATCCTGCCTTTTGAACCTGGTTGACTTCTTCGAAACCGTCACCAAAGCCATAGATGAAGGGAAGGTAGTCCACACAGCCTATCTGGACCTTGCAAAGGCATTTGACACAATACCCCACTCGGGCATCATAGATAAGCTATCCAGCTTAAATATAAATCCCTATGTCACAAGATGGGTCGCAAACTGGCTCAAAGACAGAACCCACAGAGTGAGAATTGCTGGAGCCAAGTCAGACTCGAAACCGGTCACAAGTGGCGTCCCACAGGGTTCTTGTCCTGGGACCACTTGTTCGGTATATAATTTTCCGAGGTACAAGCAAACGTGGGAGGACTATGGCTCACCAAGTTCGCAGACGACTGCAAACTGGGCGCCATAATCAACTCTCCAGCTGCCACAAACATCCTTCAAAAAGGTCTCACAGAGACAGATAACTGGTGCCAGCGCCATGGTTTAAAGCTAAATGCCAAAAAATGTATAGTCATACCCTTTGGCAAAAACAATGTGCCCACAAATTACCACATAGGCGGAAACCCATTAAGTACAGAGAAAGTTATTGGGGACCTGGGGACCCAAGTTGATAGCAATCTCTCCTTTGAAAACCACATTGCCAAAGTGGTTAGAAAGACCTTCTACATAGCCCACCTCATCATGAAGGGTTTCACATCTAGATCAAGAGAGGTAATCGTGCCCCTTTATTCATCCCTCATCAGGCCCATCATAGAATACAATGCCCCTTTTGGGATGTACCTTACCAGACACCTGCAGCAATTAGAAAGACCCCAAAAGTGTCTCACCAAGAGGATCAAGGGTCTCAAACAGATGCCATATGCTGCTCGGTTAAAAAAACTCCAGCTCTACTCAGTTGCATACAGCCTACTTCGAGGCGATCTATGCCTGACATACAAAGCTATGTCAAATCCAGAATTAATGGACATGCTCCACCTCAGTAAATCTAAATCCCTTAGAGCCACACGAGGGACTTGAACCTCAGCACAGAAATAAATAGAACTTGCTGGAGGGACAGGTTCATAACCCAGAGGCTCCCTTCGCTCTGGAATAGAATTCCAGTTCATGTGAGGCAGAGCACCTCACTGAATCTCTTCAAGAAGAATCTCGATAGGTGGATGGGGGATCGTAGGTTTGTCCCAGGGATTACTCCCGTGTCGCTATTAGACAGAGGCACAGTAAACTAAACCTTAAAAAGGGCACAGTATACTCAAATCAAGGGGTGGCGTAAGCCATACAGAATTGGGCTAGACTTATAATTGCCCCAGGGCAGATAGCCTAGTGTGAACCTATGAACCTAAGTATCAGTTGAAGAGTGGACAAATGAGGATGGATGCGAGACCCATTGTCTTGTGTGAGTAAGTCCACACTGTGATGCAACTTGTGGTGATTGCCCTTGGCTAGGTGCTTCACTGTTGCAGTCATTACATTTGGGTTGATTCCCAAAGCTAAGGAAGGGAGGAGGAAGTTAGAGAGCATTAGGGCCAGCTATTAAGCCCTGCAAAACTGCAGTGGCAAAACCAGCTCTGGATTTAGAAAAAATAGGCATGTGGTAATGCTTGGTGAAGGTATGTACAGAGCTCCAGGTATCTGCTTCTAGGATGTCCCTGGAAGGGACCCCTCTGAGAAAGGCTGTAGAAGTAGATGCAGCCCTGGTGGAATGTGATCTTATCCCCTGTGGGGAAGGTTTTCCATGGTGCTTATAGCAGAAATGAATGCAATGGACTATCCATTTAGAAATGGTTTGCTTTGAAATGGCCTTCCCCTCTGCCCATGCAGCAAAGCCAACTAGCAGCTGTTCAGATTTTCTGAGAGGTTTAATCCTGTCCAAATAAAATCTAAGTTGTCTGTGCACGTCCAGAGAGTGTAGGATTCGTTCTCCTTTGTGTTGTGGATTTGGAAAAAAGGTAGGCAAATGAATGGACTGATTTAGGGCCACACTAGACACCACCTTGGGCATAAAGGAAGAATCAGTCCTGAGGAAAATCCTGTCCTGCATGGAAGATAATGAAGGGCTCAACTGCCATGCGGGCCTGCAATTCAGACGCTCTTCTTGCTGAAGTGATGGCTAGAAGGAAGGCTCTTTTCCAAGAAAGGAATTTCAACTCTGCAGTTGCAGCTGGTTCAAATGGAGGGAGCTTGAGCTTTTCCAATACAAAGTTAAGGACCCAGGCTGGAGTAGGGGCTCGCCTGGGGGGGGGGTGTAAATTTTTAGCGCCTCTGAGGAATTGCTTTAACAGGGGGTGAGAGAAGAGGGGTGAGAGAAGAGGGGTGGTTCAGTATTATAATGTGCTGAAATTGCAGAGGGATGAATTTTAACTGACGAGAAGAATATAGACCCTTGAGTAGTATTTCTGTTAAGTACTGAAGAATATACGAGATAAAATGGGCACCGTAGTGCCCATATCCTGGGTATGGCACCAGGAACAGTATCCTTTCCACTTTTCAGCATAGGATTTTCTAATACTAGGTCTCCTTGCTTCCAGAAGGACATCTAGCACCTTCTTACTGAGGGATGCCATTGGAAAGCTCAAGGAATTAGCCAGGCTGCAAGGTTCTGGGTTTGAAGCTGTGGGCACAGAATCTGGCCAGCCTGCTGGGACACCAGGGAAGGTGTCTGAGGTAGGTGCCATGGATCCAGCAGTATCACACTGCAAAAGAGGGGGTACCAGTGCTGGCAAGGCCAGTCTGGTGCAATAAGAATGGTCCTTGGTTTGTCCTATTTGATCTTTAGCAGAACCTTCAAGAGGAGAGGCAGAAGGGGAAAGGCATAAACAGAGAGGCTTTCCCAGGTAAAGGACAGGGCATCCACTTTACAAGCTTGACTGTGGGGAGCCCTTGTGCAAAATTTGTCCAACTGGTAATTCTGGGGGGAGGCAAACAGGTCTATCTCTGGAGTCCCCCATTTGTTCAAGAGGTTGAATATCTTTGGTTCCAGTTTCCATTCGTGTGGGTCCATGAGATTTCTGCTTAGGTCATCTGACAGTGAATTTAGCTTGCCTGGAAGGAATGGAGCTTGTAGGTGCACTTGGTAGCTCAAGGCTGTGTTCCACAGAGCCATGGCTAGTCTGCAGGGAAGGTACGAGTGGGTTCCCCCCTGCTTGTTTATGTACCACATAACTGTGTTGTTGTCCGTCTTTACCAATAATTGTCCTGGAAGGATGTGGTCCTTGAAGGCTGTCAATTCTGTACAGCTAACATTTCTTTTTGGTTGATATGCAGGTGCATCTGACTCGGGTTCCATTTGCCTTGAATGCACTGCCCTGCCAAGTGAGCCCCCCATGCATAGTCTGATGAGTCTGTTAGGGTTTGGGTAGCAGGGGGTAGACTGAAAGGGAGCCCCTTGTTGAGGTGGTAGGCTTCTGCCCACCAAAGGAACTCTGTCTTTATACAACGAATGATAGGAATCATTGACTCCAGGTCCTGAGAATGTTGACACCATAGGCTTTTTAGGTACCATTGTAGTTTCCTCATATGCAGACTTGCATATGGAATTAGTAGAATGCAAGAGGTCATAAACCCAAGGGCTTGCAAAATTTTCCTTGCAGATAGTTGGGTTTTTGTGGCCAGTAGTTTGAAGTAGGTTGTCAAATAGACTTATTTCTCTGGCATGAGGTAAGCCATCTGGGAAGTTGTGTTCGAGCTTGGTCCCAGGAATAAAATCTGTTGTCAGGGTACTAGATGAGATTTCTTTTCACTTATGGTGTACCCCAGTGAGGTTAGAAGTTTCTTTACAAATGCCAGATGTTTTAATAGCATGTCCTGGCTTTCTGCATGAATCAGACAATCATCCAGGTATGGGTATATTTGAATAGCTCCAGCCATTGCATTTTGCAGGCAGAGAAATAGACACTTTGTGAATACCCTGGGCGCAGTAGATAAGCCAAAGGGAAGTGCAGAGAACTGACAGTGCCTGGAGCCTGCTCTGAAGCGTAGGTATTTCCTGCAAGATTCCCTTATTGAAATGTGCAGGTAAGCTTCTTTAAGTCTAAGGGTGCCAACCAGGCATCTTTGCCTAGCCTAGGAAGCAGCTGTTGAAGTGTTAGCATTTCGAATTTTGGGATTACCAAAAAGGTGTTTAGAATAGAGAAGTTCAGGATAGGACGCCAGGAGCGGTCTTTTCTGGGTACCAGAAAAAGTCTTGAATAAAAACCTTGTCCCCTTACTTCTGCTGGGACAGGCTGAATAGCCCTGATACTTAGAAGAGAGAGAACCTGCTGTTGAGCCTCTGCCCACTGATTTGGGGGTAGGTCTGGCCAACCCTTTGGGGTTGTTAGGGTGTGGAAGTGGAATCTTTATCCTTTGAAAACAATATTTAGAACCCACTTGTCCTGGGTAATGGATTCCCAGTTTTTTACATGCGGGGCGAGCCTTCCTCCTAAAGGAGCAGGCAGTTGAGCAGGGCTTGAAAGGGTTAAGGTTAAGTCATTGTGACATTTTTCCATAGGGGGGTGTCTTGCTACTTCCTGCTTTGGAAATGGGAGCCCCCCACTGTTTAGGTCTGTGTGTAGCCTGAGACTGTAACCTAGGTGGTCTGCTGTTCCTGGGTTTGGACTGATCGGACCTGGAAGAGACTGGAAAGGACCAGTTCTTAGATGGCCAATGCCTACTAAAACCTGGGAGGCTGTACTTGCAGGAAATCTTTAACAGTTTGCATAGATTTAGCTTTTTCCACCATCTTTTTAAGGACGACTTCTGCTTTGTTGCCAAACAGGCAGTCTTGGTTTAAGGGAGCATCCAGTAATTTAGCTTTAACATGATCTGGCAAGTTTTGCTCCTTAAGCCAAACATGCCTTCTAAGTACAGACCCGGTGACAGCAGCCCTGCGAGATGCTTCTAAAGAGTCAAAACCACATTGCAAAGTATGTTTACCAACTTGTTCAGCAGAATGCATTAAATCCTGTAATTCTTTATGCTCAGCACAGTCAGAAATCAACATAATTTTCTGTTTAAGTAGTCCCATAATATGCTGCTGATACTTTAACATATGAAACTGGCAATTTAAGGCCCTAATGGCCAAAGTAGCATAAGTGTATACCTTCTTACCCCATCTGTCCAAGGCCCTAGAATCTCTGTCAGAGGGGATAGGGTTTTGGCAGCAGTAGCTTTAATGCCCTTTAGTCCTTGGGAAATGGTCTCTGGAGCCACAGTAGGATTCTTGAACAGGAACTTGTGAGAGTCAGGTACTCTGTTTTTTTGGGAGCTGGAGGTAAAGTGTCAGGGGCCAGGCTAGGTTCCAAGAAGGCATCATTTACAATGGCCAGAACAGGAGGGATAGCTAAAGGCCTGTGTTGAGGGAGGAGTAAAAATTCCCTAAGCCTCTTTTTGGAGTCAGACTAATCCTGGCTTTCCCAGCAAAAATGCTCCCTAAGAGTGTGCAAGGTTTCACCAAAAGAAAAATCTTCTGGAGGGGAAGCAGAGGGAATGGAATCCTTTGCATCAGAATCCTCATAGCTAGATAAGGGCAAATCTTGGTAATCAGAAGAAAGAGAAATTTCAGAATCCTGATCAGAAGAATCAGAAGGAAAATCAGTTCTAGGTCTCTTAGAGGGGGAAGGGTGGCTTCCCCTAATTAAAGTAACAAGGTCATCAGCCATTCTAAGTATTTGTTTTTTAGGCATATGGGCTTGACCATGTGGTTTGAACGTTTGTTTTCTAGGCGTGGGTCGAGTTTTAGGCTTTGATGAAGAAGATGGTGTCTGTTTAAAATGCAAATCTGTAGGCCTGACTACACCCTCAGAAGTGGGTGCCTACACAGCGGCTCCGGACCCATCCAAGGTAGAGACATCCGCAGGTTCCATAGTCGAAGAAGCATCTTGCGGCATACCGGACTCAGAATGGGTCTCAGTAGAGTCGGGCGAATCTGAAGTAGCGGGTATCAGGGGCTGCGAAAGCACCTCACTGAGTACCGGCGAACTGGCGACTAGCTTAACGGAAGCATTGTCGTCAGTTTTGGACCTATGCGGTCTGTCTCTGTCTTTATCCTTACGTTTTTTCGGAATATCGGTAGTCGGATGGCTTACCGAAGCTATTTCTGGATAGTTAAACAGAGTACCGAAATAATTTGCTGCGAAAATAAACAGACAACGAAATAGCTCGGGGGGTTGAATAAGGCATAAAACCGACAGTGAGGGACATCGTGGTCTGGCCTAAGCAAGGAATGCAGTACAAGTGAAAATCTTTATGAGGTATTTGCTTTCCACATGTAAGACAATAGTTAACTTTTACTATCATTGTTTAAGAGCAAGAAAAAGGATCCCCAAGGGGGTACTTAGCTTTTTTCGAAGACTTCGGTTCTGAAACTCAAACGAAAATTTCAGGAGTCAGCCGACCAGCACTTGCAAACTGCTTCTGCTTTGGGCACCGCCCGGCAAGAAAGACTGATGTAATGGCGTCAGCTGCATGTTTTATACCCCTGATGACCTAACGTCATGGAAGAAGAGAGACAGCATCCAACACAGGAATCCAAGACTCTGGTATTCAGGCTGGCTGAGGGCTACCTGCAGACAGATAACCCAAATGTAAGGACTGCAACAGTGAAACACGAAGAACATCCAATGTTTAGGCTAAAAGGGAGTCACCAACAAGATTTTGGTGGAGTCTTTCTGTATCTTGAGCAGGACCGTCAGTATGAGAGGAAGGGGAGAGAAGGCATAGAGAAACATCCCTTCCAATATGAAGAGAGGTTGTCCATCTTCCAGGCCAGATGACTTGGGACTCTGGTGCAAAAAAGAGGAAGTTGTCTGTTCAGATTGAAGGCAAAGAGGTCTGCCTGAGCAGTACCCCACTGGTAGCCAATGTCCAAAAACACACCTCTGTGAAGCATCCACTCGTGAGAGTATCTTATGGACCTGCTCAGAGTCTATCACAAAGTTTTGCTCTGAAGGAAGGAATACAAACAACCTAAAGACTCACCTGATATTGCACTGCTAGATCACAAAGTTGATGAGCTAGTCTACATAGAAGGTATGACTGTGCCCCCCCCTTGCTTGCTTGCTGACATACCACATCACTGTGGTTATTGTTTGTAAAGATTATGAGAGGTACCTAGAAGAAAGGGAGCATGAAAAGGCTTGAACACCAAGAAGAACTTTTATCTCCTTGATGTTGATGTGGCTTATAAATGAATGGGCCAAAGACCCTGAACCTCAATAGGGCTGAAAGAAGCACCCCACTTTGCATCTGAGGCATCCAAAAAAGAGTTCTTCAGAGGGACTGGGGGCTGAAAAGGAAGCCCTGGGCTGAGAGACAGCTGATGAATCCACCAATGAAGCTCTAATTTGAGGCATGGAAGAAGAGGGACTACACAGTCTAGAGGATGACAGTGTTGGAGCCATACTGACTTTAGGAACCACTGTAGCTTTCTCATACGGAGTCTGGCTAGAGGTAGCATAGGAATGGTGGAAGCCATGAATTCTAGAGGCCTTAGAAATTCCCTGGCTGTAACCGAGACTCAAGAAACAAGGGATTGAAAAAGGGCAATTACAGCAAGAGCCTTGGGAGGTGGCAGAGAAGCCAGTATAGGAATGGCCTGGAGCCTGCAAAAAAAAAAAAAAACATGATCCTAAGGAGGAGTCGGGAAGGATTTCTGGAATTTTGCTGTAAAACCCTAGGCTTTGCAAGAGGCAAACAGCATATTGAAGGTGCTGAAGCAAAGTCTCTGGGAAGGACGCCCGAATGAGCAGGTCATCCAGGTAAGGAAAGATTTGTAGCCCACTCTTCCTGGAAAAGGCAATCACAGGAGTGAGGCATTTGGTGAATACCCTTGGGGGAGTAGAGAGACCAAAGTGCAAAGCAGAGAACTGAAAATTAAAGGAAGAAACAGAGAAATGCAAATATTTCCCAAAATGGGGATGAATAGGTATGTGAAGAATAAGCATCCTTGAGATCCAGAGAGACCAGGAAAGCCTGAGGAAGAGGAAACAAGAGTCTGAAGGGACAGCATCCGAAAGGAAGGATCTTCAGAAAGGCATTGAGCTAAGAAAGGTCTCCAAGTGCCTTCTTTCCTGGGAACCAAAACATTCTGGAATAAAACTCCATTCCCTCCTGAGGCGCGAGAACTGCTTGGATGGTGACTTAACACAAAAGTTCCTTAAGTACATCCAGAAAGAAAGGCAACTGTTCCTGAGGAGGTTGGGGAATTCCCAGAAAAGGAGGAAGGGATTTCCACACCATAAAGTTACAAGACAGACTATGGACAGAACCCAAGAACCCAGAGTGATCCTTAACTGGGAAGAGACAGGGAAAGACGAAGAAGTAAAGGGACCTGACTTAGGATGGAGGGAAGCAGACAGAGTCTGGCTGTCTTGAAATTAGAAGTTATGTACTCGCCATAACGTTCCATCTGAGTAGGTAGTTCATTTGTCTGCAACCTGTGGGTTACGGATCTGATATCGGATCCGAGCCGGCAACTTGTTTCAAGCTAATGGATCCGAGCTCTTAGCCCCTCCCTTCACCCATAATCCCCTGCTAACCCTCCATGACCTCAGATCGAGTTTGCCTCTCCATATATATCCAAGAAAGGATACCTAAAAACTAATAGATCCAAGAAGGTCAGGGGGAAGGAGGGGGGGATGGTTGCAGACAAATGAACTACCTACTCAGATGGAACGTTATGGTGAGTACATAACTTCTAAATCTGAAGTAGGAATGTTCATTTGTCAGCAACCTGTGGGACAGAGTCCCCAGCTACCTGCACCCTGGGTGGCCATCATGGAAGGATATTACGAAGCACCGCAGAGCCAAAGGATGCTCTCCCTCTAGAAAGTAGGTCTAGCTTGTAGTGGTTGATAAAGGTATGAGATGAAGCCCAAGTGGCTGCAGAACAAATATCATCCAAAGGAACTCTAGACTTGAAAGCCGCAGAAGTAGAAATGGAGCGAGTGGAATGAGCACGAACTCCTTCTGGTGCGGGTCTACCCGAGGCTTGATAAGCTAGCAGGATACACAAGGAAATCCAGCGAGATAAAGATACTTTAGAGATAGCTTTCCCCAAGTTAAATTTGGCAAAGGAAACGAACAGCTGGTCGGATTGTCTATGGCCAGCCGTCCTATGGGTATAAAAACTAAGCTGCCTATGAACATCCAATGAGTGCAGCTTGTATTCACCCTTATTTTGATATTTAGGGAAGAAAACCGGTAAATTTATGGATTGGTTTATGTTGGTTTCTGATGCTATCTTGGGAAGAAAAGAGGGATTGATCCTGAGGTACACTATCAGGGTGAAAAATCAGGTATGGAGGCTTTACAGAAAGAGCCTGAAGTTCCGACACTCTTTTCGCTGAAGTAATGGCTACAAGGAATGCCGTTTTCCATGACAAGAATTTGAGATCCACTGAAGCAGCGGGTTCAAAGGGTGGAGCAGTCAAGGCTTGAAGAACTAAAGTAAGATCCCATGGGGTACGGCTTCTTTTACAGGAGGTCTAAGTAAAAAGGTACCCTTGAGAAAGGTTTTACACAATTTGGCTGACATCAAGGGCCCTGTATCATGTCCCACATGATAATGAGAAATGGCTGCCAATTGCACTTTGACAGTTGAACAACTAGCACCTTCTTGAAAGAGTTCAGTTAGGAAATCTAAAATGGATGGAAGAGGAGCCGAAGGGATCTAGATCATGGGCGCTCCGCCTAGATGGAAAAACGTTTCCATTTGCTGTGATATACCTTCCTGGTGGAGGGCTTATGTGCTGCCATGAGGATGGCTTTGACTGGTGAAGAGATACCGGGAGTCCTAACTAGGAGTGGAACTGGAGCAACCAAGCTGTCAGTTTCAGATTGTCCAGGTTTGGAGTTGGCAAGTCCAATGGATGAGAGATTAGATCCGGAATGGGATCTAGAATCCAAGGGTGATTCACAAGGTGAGACCACAGGTAAGGGAACCAAATTTCTCGAGGCCAGAATGGGGCAATGAGAATCATCTTGCTCCCCAATCGCAAGGCTTTCTGTAAGAGTTGTATCATCATTGGAAGAGGAGGATAGGCATAGAGTAGACCGGGTGGCCAAGCATGCACCAGAGCGTCTCTTGGAGATTCCCCTGGTGGGGGGATTAGAGCGAAGAAATTGTCGCATTTGGCGTTTGATGGAGATGCAAAAAGATCGCAGCAGGGTTGCCCCCATGTTGCGAATATCTGCTTCGCTACTAGAGGATTGAGAGACCACTCGTAGGGGGCAAGAAGGGTGCGGCTGAGCTTGTCCGCTAGGATGTTGGTCCTCCCCGGAATGTGCGTTGCAATCAGAAAGCGGTTGGTGGAGATCGCCCATTCCCACACTCTCATAGCTTCGCGGCAAAAAGGATAAGATCTGGTTCCCCTGTTTGTTGATATACCAGACCACTGTCATGTTGTCCGAGTGAATTGCAATCGTTCCCTGCGGGGAGGAAGCTCTGAAGTGCTTGCAACGCCAACAGCACCACTCTCATCTCCAGAACGTTGATATGCAGGGAGGTCTCTGTATTGTTCCACGTGCCTTGGACTGTCCTGCCTGAGTAATGCCCCCCCCACCCGAGGCGGGAAGCGTCCGTGGTCACCGTGGCGATAGGGGGAGAGGTGCAGAAGGGACGGCCCGTATGGAAGTTTGATGCTTGGAGCCACCATAGTAGCGCCCTTCTGCAAGCCTTGCTGATAGCAATGGGATGGTGGAGAGGAAGGGATAGGAAGGACCATTGCACTAACAGAGTCCATTGTAGGACTCGCATGTTCAAACGGGCGCATGGAAGGAGTATAAATCGCTGCTGCCATGGAGCCTAGTGCCCTCAGGATCAATTCCGCTGGTGAAGCCTCTGAATGAAGGATAGCCCGCACATGAAGTTGAAGATTTCTGATTCTCTCTGCAGTTAGGAAGGCTCGCAAATCTCTGGTGTTTATTCTGGCACCTATAAATTCTATGATCTGTGTTGGAGCCAGTAGGGATTTGCCGACATTGATAGTAATGCCTAGTTGTGGGGCTAGATGGAGAAAGAAGTCTCTGGCTGAGCAAAGTAGATGCCTTGTTGGTGCGGTCAGGAGCCAGTCGTCCAGGTACGGAAGACCTGAATTCCCTGGAGTCTCAGGTGGGCCGCAATCACTGCTAACACTTTGGTGAACACCGGGGCTGTGGTGAGGCCAAAGGGAAGGACCCTGAACTGGCAGTGACTGGCTCCCAGCCGAAGCGAAGGAACCTCCTGGATCGCTTTGTCCATTAAGATGTGGTAATACGCATCCTTGAGGTCTATAGAGCACATCCAATCGTTCTCCTCAGAAGGGGAGATAGATTGAAGAGTGACCATTGAATTTTTCCTTGGTTACTGACAGGTTCAGCGGAAAGGTCTAGGATGGGTCTCAGATCCCCGCCTTTTGGCACCAAAAGACCCTGGAGTAGAACCCTAATCCGAGCTGGTCTTGGGGACGGACTGGATGGCTCTTTTTCTTAGCAGCTGCTGTATTTCTGGCTGCGGCTCCCCTGATCGGGTGGTACATCGGGGAGGTTCTTGGATTGGGGGACATGGAGAATTGGTATTTTGTACCCTCTGGATATGATGCGAAGCACCCAGCGGTCTGTTGTGATGGACTCCCATGCCGCTAGATGCTTCGAAAAACGCCCCCCGACTGCCTCCAGAGTGGAGCAGCCAGGCAACCCCTCAGGGTTGCTGCGCGGGCCGTTCAGAGAAAGGTTCTCTGGACCCGAAATTTCTCGGAGCCCCTCTGCCCCTAGGGCGACGTCCTCCCTGTCCACCTCTGCCACGGTAGGACTGGTTGTCCGGAGCTGGTTGGGAATGTTGTGATTTTCGGTACCACATCATCTTCGGACCCTTTTGGTTCCTTGAAAAGGACCGCTGGGGAGCAGAGAAGCGGACTCCGACGGCAGACAACGTCTTCCCATCCTTCGCTCTGGACAAGCGTTTTGCGAACTGTTTTGCCAAAAGGGCAGAACCATCAAAGGGGCGTCGCGAAGGACGCTTTAAAGGGCTCCGTAAAGTCGCAATGACGGAGCCAGGCCTGACGTCTCATGACTAGGCCTGCTCCGCTGGCCCTAGCGGCTCCCTCTGTGGCGTGGGACAATAGCCGCATAGAGGTGTTTGAAATAGATCTCAGAGTGGCCATTCGGTGGAGTACAATTGTTTGTCCTCCTCCGACATGGACTCAGGGGGGGATGCAGCGTATTCTTTGATAAGATCTCGCTGCATCCTGATGACATGTGCCATATAGTTCAGAGACCTTACTGAGAAGGTCGCTGAACTAAAGACTCGCTTCCCTAAGCGATCCATCAAACGGGACTCTTTGCTCGGTGGATGGACTGAGGGACTCTCCTGAGCCAATTCCCTCTTTGTGGCTGCCGCCGCCACATGGCATCTGGAGGGGGGCCCTTACTCCAATGTGACCGGTCTGAGGGGGGGGCTAAGAATCCTGCCGCCGTCAACATGGCATCTACAGGGGGGCCCTTACTCCAATGTGACCGGTCTGAGGGGGCTAAGAATCCTATCCGTCAAGCTTGGGTATTGGCTCCACGGTGTCCGGATCCTTCCATGCCCTGGTGGTAATAAGGTCCACCAGGATCGGCTGGAGGGGACACCCAGGAGGTAGACGGGCCTGCCTCGAATGCCTCCAGAAACACGGACTCGTCAGAGGAAGACTTGGGGCAGACCACCCACCTCTGATTCTCAGCATCTCCATGATGTCTCCAAAGGAGACATCCTCGGGGTGATCTTGGGAGCCTTCCCTTCCTCCAAGTCCGTGTCCTCGGTCAAGGACTCAGGGAGTCCACGTGCCTCCTTTGCACTTATGCTTGCAGGGAGCTTCCTCGGGGACTGTCTGAGGAGGCCTCGCCAGCAACATCCTGTTCCAATGGAACTATCTGTGACATCGAAGCAGGCTGTCCCTTTGGCCGGGTGATGGAAGCCTGGCCCAGCAGAGAGGGAGTGCAGGGAGGAGTCGATGCAAGGACCGGGGGTCCGGATGCTCTCAACAGAGCCCTCTCCACAAGATCGAATGCCGAGGAGAGCCACTCTCCAATGGATCGAGTCGGCTCCCACCGGATCCGATGAAGGGATCGGTGCGGCGCCGAGACCGCCGGATCCGAGGGACCAGTGTACTCCGACCTGGACGGGCGAAGGCACACTGAATCCCCGGATCCAAGCTCAGACCACGGCTCCGAGAGGTCAGATCCGACAGACTCGAGGTAGGGTCGGATCCAGTACCTGCACTGTCGGCGCCGACCCACCCCGGCCCAAGGCTGCTCGGCTCAGTGCTCGAACCCAGGTAGCAGGTCGGAGAAGGAGCAGTGGGTGGAAAAAGGTGAGCTCCCCTGAGGGGGAGCAAGAGCACTCCCATCTGCAGCTGGGCCTGGATGAACCTTCGCATCATCCGGTCCAAGTCTGCATCAGATAAACTGAATGTGGATCTTGAAGAGGCCACCGAGGTAGGCCTGGAATGCCGCCTCGATGACCTCGACGGAGATCAGGTCTCCTCCTCCTCGGGCCCCGGGGAGAAAGAAGGGGATCGGAGCAGAGGAGGAGGAGACCTAGAAGCAATGGAGGGAGAAGCCCGCTTAGCTGGCGGGGCCGAAACGGAGGTCTCGGCCCGCCGCTTGTGGTGCTTCTCCTCCGTTCTCCTGGCCTCCTGGCCTCCGACACTTTAGCGGGAGTTTGAGTCCCAGTCGGAGGCAGGGGGCAGGAGTGGCAACCATCACAGGCTGTGATGGAGCCACAGGAGAAGCAGAGGTAGCGGAGGCCGAAGCTGAATCCGGGGTTTGAAGTCCCGCCAGGACCAGCTTCGACCTCCGTTCTTTCAGTGCCCTGGGGTTGAACGCTGCACAGATAGTACAGCCCGAGGTGAGGTGTTCAACCCCAAGGCACCGAACGCACCGAGTGTGGCCATCAGCCGGGGAGAGCTTATGGCCACACTCGGTACATTTAGAAAATATGGCTTTTGGGGCCTCAGCCACACACTAGCGACCAGCGAAGGGAGGGTATTAATTATACAAAATATAGGGAACCTAACTCATACACACTTTAAAAGTATTAAAGTAAAATAAAAATTTAAATTCTGACGAAAAATGTAGAAAAAAAGGTAACTTTTTTCACTTATCTGCGGAGCTCTGAAGAGGATCCAGCCATCACAAGCAAGGCAAACTAGATCTGAGGTCATGGATGGTTAGCAGGGGATTTTGGGTGAAGGGAGGGGCTAGGAGCTCGGATCCATTAGCTTGAAACAAGTTGCCGGCTCGGATCCGATATCGGATCCGTAACCCACAGGTTGCTGACAAATGAACATTCCTACTTCAGATAGAAGGTTTCTGGAGTAGTGGGAGTCTGAGTATTCTTGGCAGAAGAAGCCCTTCTAGAACCCTTCTTATCTTTGGGAAGAGGGTGAAACTGTCTACAAATAAAGGCATACTTAAGAGGGATAATTCCTCTGAAATTTAGGAAGAGGAGAAACAAAAATATGCTTAATTCCTGCAAGGCCTTGCCCCTGTCCTGAAGTGACTTAAATTCAGCAGCTGCAGAACAGGTTTTTATTATTAAGGGGAGTATCCAACAATTTAGCCTTAATATCATCAGGCACAGGTTGGAGGCGAAGTCAAGAGTAACTCCTCAACATGGAACCAAAAGCAGCAGCTCTAGAAGAAGCATCAGCTGCATCATAACTACATTAGAATAGTGAGCCACTTGAGAAGAGCCGCTCAATAAAGAGAGGGCCGAAACCTTCCCTTCAGAATCAGGAAGGTCAAAGATAAGATGGGAGGCCTGAAAAAGAACAGGTAAAACATATCTTGTCATATAGATCTGATAATTAATAGCCCAAAAGGCCAAGGTAGCAGCAGTATATACCTTTTTGCCCAGCTGTACCATAGCCCTACTGCCCTAATCAGAAAGGAAGCAGTTTATAGACTGCAAGAGCTTAGAAGGTTTGTCAGAAGAGAGCCACAACAAATGGATCAGCACAGGTCATTTACATACATTCATCAGGCAACTTATAAAACCTGTCAGCATTTTAAGACGATGGAAGTTGGGAAGGGGACTCCATCTGGAGGAGTTCACAATACTTTTTCTGGACATCAGAAATCTGAGAACAACCCCACTTAAAGAATTCCATCATAGGAAAGATAGTATCCCCATACGAGAGTTCCTCAAAAGGGAGGAATCTGGGCTACTGGAATCTTCCTCTTCAGAACCAAAGTCCAACAGAAAAGGAGGAATCTGGGCTACTGGAATCTTCCTCTTCAGAACCAAAGTCCAACAGAAAAGGAATCTTCTAGGAGTATGCCAAGATCTCTTCCACCGAATCAAGTCCTCATGTGAGGAGTCCTGCTCCCTAGGTCTCGAGTGGAGTAGACGGTCAAGGGGGAGCACAGACAGAAACTCCCTGGGGAGGCTTGAAGACTATAAACAACCCCTGGGTAAAATCCTGCAATTCATGCTGGGGTTCTTTAGGAGCATGGGAGGTGTGTGTGTGTTTTTTCTGCTTCTTCTTTAAAGGTACAGCAGCCCTAAAGACCTTAAGAGGTTTTGACCCTTGCCAACACTCAATGTACTGGGAATCTCCTCCCGAACATTAATCTGTGGAACACCCCTCAATCCCTCTTAAATGACCAGCCAAGGTTCTCCCGCAACATCCATAATGGATGTCTGCAGAGCCTCTGAGGACGTGCGAGAAGTCAGATTCATGCTGGCCTCCAACACAATCATGGCAGAGGAATCAGACAGAACAACCAGACGATCCTCCAGACTTTCAAAAGCCTCAAGAGAAACATCCAGGGGAGGTAGTACAGCAGCAGAATCCAAGCTAACTTTTTTGGTCATCTTCTTGGCAGCTGGTTGACTCTCAGGACAGGAGTATTCTACCTTAGCACCCTTTGCCAATAACTTGAGACTCTAGTTCTCCAGGTAGAGTAACAAGAAGGAGAGAGGACTATGTAGGGCCTTGGGAACAAATGCTCAACAAATCAAGCACTCAGTATGGTTGTGACAGACACCCAAATAAAAATGACACTGCTTGTGACAGTCCTTATGGGGAATTTATCTCCCACACTTACATTTTCCCTTTCTGGATGATATGTAAACTCACAAACCGACAAAAAGAAAAACCCAACTGGGCACTTGTATGATAACAGCTTGGTAACCAGCACATAAAAAGGAGTATACAGACTGATGATTAAAGATGGCATTCAAACTGGCAGTAAAGTTGTTCTGAGGTATGTACGTTTATATGTCACCTTTATGCCCTATGCTGTGAGAGGGAGCATACACAAGACATACGATGCCCTTAAAAACTTAAGGCTTTTGTATACTGGCTGTACGTTGAGCTATTTCTGGCAGGGGATTCATTTATTGAAGAATACTGCAACAGTGGTATCAAATGACATCTTATCTTAGTTTATGAAAGCATGCACAGTAGGGACATGTTAAAGTACAGTTTTGTACCTACCATAAATGTAGATGTTCGAAGATCCACATTGCTGCAGTCCTAACACTTGGGTAGTCCGCTGTCCCAGTCGGCCCGAATACCAAAGTATAAGGCTGACGTCGGTCAAGGCGCATTAGTCTGACGTCAGGACGTCAGGGTACAAATGCGCATGACCGACGTCATATCCTCAGTCTTTTCTTGCCCCAGATGTCAGAAGACCCTAAAAAGATAAGGCCAAAACCAAAAACACCAAACACTCCTGTACCAAATATATGTACAATATATACAAATTTACAAAAGTACAACCCCACCCACACAACCACCCCTAAACACAGAGGGAAGGAGGGAGGTAAATTGGACTGCAGCAATGTGGATCTTGAACATCTACATTTATGGTAGGTACAAAACTGTACTATGTTCTTCATCTCACATTGCTGCAGTCCTAACACTTGGGTAGAATCCCAAAGCAGAGGTAAGGGAGGCTGGCAAATCATAAAGAAGCTGGAGCTGTCAACATGCCCTGCAAAATAGCCCGTGGCAAAACCAGCCCTAGATTTAGAGTAGAGAGGAAGGTGGTAATGCTTAGAGAAAGTATGCACTGAACTCCAAGTAGCTGCCTCCAAAATATCCTTAGTTGCCACCCCTTAGAAATGCTGTTGAAGTGGCAGTAGCCCTAGTGGAATGAGGCCTAATCCCAGCTGGAATCTCCTTGCCATGATGGGAATAACAAAATGCAATGCAAAACCCAATCCACTTAGAAATAGTTTGTTTTGACACAGGCTTGCCCTGAGAACTCAAAGCAAAAGAAACAAACAACTGCTGAGACTGCCTAAAATCCTTAGTCCTGCTTAAATAATAGCGCAACTGCCTGTGTACATCTAAAGTGTGCAAAATCTTTTCCCCTTATTTTGGGGATCTGCATAAAAAGTAGGCAAATGAATAGTTTGGTTTAAAGCCACACTACAGACCACCTTAGGCATAAAGGAAGGATTAGTACGTAATGATACCTATCCTTATGGAAAATCAAAAAGGCTCAACCGCCATAAGGGCCTGCAATTCAGAAACCCTTCTTGCAGAAGTAATGGCCAACAAAAGCAGTCTTCCATGCCAAGTATTTCAATTCAGCAGTAGCCGCGGGCTCAAAAGGTTGTAGAGTAAGTTTCTCCAACACAAAATTGAGGTCCCAAGCAGGAGTAGGAGCTCTCTTATATTCTTTGCCCCTCTAAGAAATTGCTTGAACAAAGGATGAGAAAACAATGGTGGGTCACAATCATAGTGAGCTGAAATTGCTGCAGCATGAATCTTAATGGAAGAGAAAGACAAACCTTTGTCCAATAACTCAGTAAGATATTGAAGAGCCACACTCAAATTAGGCTCAGAAACCTCCAAATCCTTTGCTGCACTCCAAAATAAAAATCTCTTCCATTTTTCTGCGTACACTTTCCTTGTACTAGGTCTTCTGGCTTCCATAATCACAATCAAAACTTGTTGAGGAAGTTGAGACCTGCTGTGGTTCAAAACAGAATATGCCAGGCTGTTAGATGAAGACAGTGAAGCTTGACATTGAGTAGATGACCGTCCCTCTGAGACAATAGGTGTGGAATCAAAGGTAAAGGCCATGGAGGCTTCCTTACCAGACTCCTCAGTAATGGGTACCAGTGTTGCCGAGGCCAATCTGGAGCTATTAAAATCATCCTTGGCTTGTCTTGTCTGACCTTTAGGAGTACCTTTGGGAGGAGAGGCAGAGGTGGAAAGGCATACACATGAAGATTTTTCCAACTGAAAGAAAAGAGCATCCACTTTCCAAGCTGTGTGATGAAACCTTTTCGTGCAAAACTTTGGCAGCTGGTGGTTTAGCGGAGAAGCGAACAGATCTATGTCTGGAGTTCCCCATGACACTGTCAATTTCGAAATACATGAAGATCCAGTTTCCACTCGTGGGGATCCATGATTTGCCTGCTTAACACATCTGCTAAGGAGTTCTGTGCTCGGCAGAAACCTTGCCTGAAGATTTAGTTGCAAGCTGGCGCAGTCTCCCACAAAATCATTGCTTGCCTGCATAGAGGATAAGAATGTGTTCCCCCTTGTTTGTTGATGTACCACATGACAGTTGTGTTGTCTGTTAGAATCAACACCTGCCCTGGAAGAAGTAACTCCTTGAAAGCCATTAATGCAAACTGGACTGCTAACATCTCCTTCATGTTGATATGTAGATGCTGTAGTCTGGCAGGCCACTTGTCTTGTATCCACTTTCCATTCAGATGAGCTCCCCAAGCTATGTCTGAGGCATCTGTCGTTAGAATCTGACTAGCCTCTGGCGGGACACAGAGGGATCCTTGTTTAGGTGACATTCCTGAGCCCACCACAAAAATTCTTTTTGAATGCAAGGTATTATTTGAATGACAGTGTCCAAATCCTGGCAGTGCTGTGTCCATACATTTGTGAGATACCATTGCAGCTTCCTCATATGCAGTTTGACATTGGGAAGCACCAGAATACAAGATGCCATGAACCCTAAGGCTTGAAGGACTGTCCTTGCAGTCAGCCCGGACTGAAGAGATAGTTGATGGAAGTAAAGGAAAGATTCTTTTGTTTGTCCGGGGTTAAAAAGGCCATCTGGGTTGCTGTATTCAGTCTCACACCCAGAAAGCACATGTCTTGAGAGGGTACTAGACTGGACTTTATTTCGTTCACAGAATACCCCAGGCATCTTAGCACTGCTGTCACATATTCCAAATGCTGAAAAAGGTCTTCCTTTTCTTGAGCCAGAATCAGGCAGTCGTCCAAGTAAGGATAGATTTGTATTCCTTTTAGCCTGAAGTAAGCTATCACTGGAGCCAGAACTTTTGTGAATACTCTGGGCAGTAGATAAGCCAAAGGGCAATGCAGAGAACTGATAATGGGAATTCCCAGCTCAAACGCAGATACTTCCTGCAACTTAGTCTGATAGGCACATGAAGGTAAGCCTCCTTGAGATCTAAAGTTACCATCCAGTGATCTTTTCCCAGCAGAGGTAAAAGCTGTTGTAACGTCAACATTTTGAACTTGGGAATGTCCAGATAAGTGTTGAGGATAGATAAATCCAAAATTGGTCTCCACGTGTTCCCGTTTTTGGTACTAGGAACAGGCGAGAATAAAATCCTAGGCCCCTTTCTGGCACAGGAACGGCTGAATGGCCCCTATTTGGAGTAACAGAGAAATTTGCTTGTGAGCCTCTTTTCTTTGTAGAGGAGGAATGTCTGGCATGCCTTTGAAAGGAGGCAAGGTATGGAAATAAAACCTGTAACCGTGGTGAATGATATCCAATACCCATCTGTCTTGGGTAATTAAACTCCAATTTTCTTTGAAAAGTGCCAGCCTTCCTCCCAAAGGTGCTGCCAGACGAGAAGGTTCTGGCAGCTGAAAAGGCAGGTCATTGGGTCTGTTTCTGAAAGGACTGACCCCTGCCCTCACCAGAAGACTGAGCAGGTGAACTCCTGTTCTAGGCCTAAAAGAACCTTGAGCTCTGCCCTACCACGTCTAGACCTACCCCTAGACTGGGAATCATAAGAAGGATATGTCCACCCCTTAGTAGGCCAATTTCTACTAAACTTGGAGGCTGAACCTGCAAAATCTTTAACAGTCTGCATAGACTTAGCCTTGTCCTCCATTTTCTTTAAAACTGCTTCCACAGGCGAACCAAACAACACATCAGATTGTGAGCATCTAAAATCCTTGTCTTAACATGCTCAGCCAAATTCTGATCCCTCAGCCAGGCGTGCCTGCGAAGAACAGAACCAGTGGCAGCCACCCTCGAGAGAGCCTGTACAACATCAAAACCACATTGCAAAGAATGCTTACCCACCTGTTCAGAAACATGAACTAAATCCTGCAACTCTTTACACTCAATACCTTCCAGAGCATCCACCTTAGACTTCAATTGTGAAAGGAGATAATTTTGGTATTTTAACATGTGGAACTGGCAATTCAAAGCCCTCATGGCTAAAGTGGAAGAAGTATACACCTTCTTTCCCCATCTATCCAAAGCCCTTGCCTCTTTATCAGGAGGAACAGGATTTTTAACAACAGAAGCCTTAACACCTTTAGGCCCCTGAGAAACAGTTTCTGGGTCTGCCCTAGGACTCTTAAAAGATACTTATGAGCTTCAGGCACCCTATAATACCTATCCGGTTTAACTGGGGCAGGAGGCAAAGAATCAGGGTACAGGCAAGCCTCTGCAAAAACATCTTCCACCACATCCAGAACAGGAGGTATAGCCAAAGGCCTATGCTGGAGTAGAAACAAAAATTCCCTAAGCCTTTTCCTGGAATCAGAGAAATCTTGACCTTCCCATTTAAAATGCTCCCTCATGGAATGAAGAGTCTCTGAAAAGAAAAATCCTCAGGAGGAGAAGCCGAAGGGGTAGAATCATCTACATCAGAATCAGAATAAGGAGGATACTCCTGTAAGTCTTCAGCCGAAGACTCAGAAGCCTCGAACACTGCTCAAAACTCTCAAGCTCAGGTTCCACCCTAGGCCTCTTATCAGGAGGGGGCATAGAACCTCTAATCATAGTAATCAAATCTTCTGCCATTTTAAGCATATGTTTCTTAGGCAGAGACCCTGAAGAACTAGGAGAGACACCCACTGAAGTTAAACCTGGCCTGCCTCTCGAAGCCTTGGAAACAGAGGGGAGGGCCTAACCACCTTAGGAAGGGAGGGGAGAACAGCTACCTGAGAAGCCCCCTCAGCCTGGCCTACCTCCTGAGAGGACACATCTTGTAACAGTAAAGTCTCTCCCTGAGACTCCAAAGAAACTTCTGGCAGAACCTCCGGCTCCACCGGAGCCCTCTAAAGAACCGGCGTCCGGGACAGGCGGTTCTTCCAACCTAGGCTTTGCTGCTTTGTCCTTGCGCTTTTTAGATGAAGGCGGAGCATCCGGCGGCATTTTATAATTACAACGCTTCCCAAAACTAACCTGGCACAGTCTAATCTTCTCTTTATAGTGCGTTTGTTAAATCTAGCACAAGGCGACATCCAACAACGTCGTGCTCAGGCCCTAAGCAAGGTATACACAAGGTATGGTAATCCCTATGAGGTATCCGTTTCCCACAAGAAATACAGTTATTCACTTTTGCTGACATCGGTTAAATACTGAGGCAAGAAAAACCAAAATATTCCCCAACGGGGTACTTAGCCAACTTTGATTCGGTCTGAAACTCCGACTTCAGAAAATTTCAGAACGCCAACCTGCACTCGCAATACTGCTTCTGCATCGGACCATGCGGCAAAAAAGACTGAGGATATGACGTCGGTCATGCGCATTTGTACCCTGGCGTCCTGGCGTCAGACTAATGCGCCTTGACCGGCGTCAATATACTTTGGTATTCGGGCCGACTGGGACAGCGGACTACCCAAGTGTTAGGACTGCAGCAATGTGAGATGAAGAACATCCACTCTTTGCTTGGAGAATTATTTGCACAATGTTGGGACCAGGAACAACTCTTTACTATTTATAATCCTTCTTATAAAACACAATTATGAAAATGAAAATTATGGAAATATTTCCCTACTGGGAAAAGTCTTTCAGTTTGAATAGTTTTAAAGCTGGTATTGATAAATGGTTTGGACATACAGTTTACTCATTTTCTGACAGGTGGCAGCTCAGTAATAAGGTCCTGAACATCATCAAGTTGAACACTGAAGACTGAAAATGTATTGTAAATATAATCAGAGATCACTTAGTTTGGGGTCAGACAAAACAGGAACATGACAACAAACTGATGCAGCTGCTGAAAAGTCCAAGAGAGTATAAATTCAAGTTAAGTAAGAGCAAATGTAAAAGAGAAAAGTGGCATGCTTTGGGTTCAAAATGGACAATGTTGACAAATGTGAACAGTTTTTGCTTCAGATGTACATCTGGCCACTGATCCAGACAGTGCTGGATCTTTCCATATAGCACCTCTGAAGCAAAATCATGTGCAACATATATACTGAAGTCCTCTGAACAAAGAGAGATTAGGCATTACCCTGCTTTCAAAATCAACCCACAGTTCATGGCTCCTGACAAATAAACAGCTGGCACACCTGGGCTACTGGAGCCTTTTAATAGCTGGCTGTTGCTACCATACCAGAAGATTCTGGGACTCTGTCCAACACATTTTATCCATGGCTAACTGGAGGACTCTCTCTCTGGAACAGGAACTACAACATTATGATCGTCACATGAAACGGAAATAGGGAGCCTCACCACTATATCAATGGAAGGGATACCCAGGAAAATGTTGGGAGTCTGAAAATCCTACAAAGTCTTCTTAAGGATAGAGACTAGTACCATAGGCCAGCCTTCTTTGTCTTGCTTCCAATATCTCAGACTTAGGGTCTTGCATGTCTTTTTTTTTTTTTTTTAATGCAGTACTGCTTCCTCAGATCTGGAGGGTGACAGCATGGTGCATTGTGGGGTACTGGGGGTGTATCGGGCATCATGGAAGTTTGAAATGTAAAGTGGTGCTAACACCGATGTCCTGAATCAAACCCTGAACATTTTGATTACAGGAAGCACCTCATTAACAGATCACAGCCTTAGTCTGCTGTATTAACTGCCATACTTACCATATACAACTTCCACATCTGGTAGGTGCGTGTCCGTCCTTGGTAAAGGGCAAAACAGAGTTCCAAGGCAGACTTTATGCAATGAGACAGCAAACAAAGTAAAAGCTGGGCATATTTTACATACATACTTGGTTATGTCTACATAAAACTTCAGCTGGCAATGAGCATCTGTGCAGTGTACGAAGTACTCCGCAAGGTTGAAGTAGGATGGAAAGAATATATGCAGCTGTATGCACTGCTTTAAACCTTACTCATTTGTAATAGGAAGCATAAAATTAGGACCAAAACTTTGCATTTGTGAGAAAACAAACAAGAATTTGGCAGAAAAAGAACAACATACAGAAATCTTTCTTGGTGAAGTAATAGCTACCAAAAAAGGGTCTTCCAGGTAAAGAAATTTAACTCTTCTGTACCAATAAACTTGTTGGAAGACTAAATCAAATTTTCCAGAATGTAGTAAAATTCCTTAGATTATCCAACTGAAATCTCAACAAGAAGGACCTTCTGAGGAAGGCTATGTGAACTTTCAATGAAGCTAAGGAATTACAATCATGGCCCTGGTGAAAGTAAGACAAATTTTTCCACTGCCTACTCTAGTTTGCAGAAACAGAACCAGAAATATGATTAAGCACTTGCAATTAGCCGTAGCCAAAAAGGTTGTCCAATGGGAAGAATGGCATATATTAACAACCCTACCTGAACAGGATAAATTACTGGCAGCTACTAGAAGTAGAGATGCAGAGGGTGAGAACTGGGGAAAAGATATCCAGGTAGATATCCAGGTAAATCTTGCCAATGGATGAGTCCAGCAGCTGTCTCATGAGACTATAGCACATTTGTTTTCTAAAACATGAGGTATGAACAGTGATAACCAGATCTACAACAGCCAATATGAAGCTATGAGGATGACTGGCTTTATGGAGTTTTTCCTATTGGATTAATCTTGTCATCAGAAAAATGGGGGTGGGGGAGGAAGTCCATCTGGCTATATGCAGACTACTGTATCCTTCTGGGGTTTCTCCACTGATGGAATTAGAGGGAAGTCCCAGCATTTGTCAGGGAGTCAAACAGGTCACATCAGGGTTCACCCATGCACACTATCAACTTTTGGAAAGTGACTCGGTAGATGGCACAAAAAAAACAAGTAGCAAGGTAAAGAGAAAGATACAGATGATAGTCAGTCATCCTTTATAAGGGATGCCAGAAACTACCTGGTCAACAGTCCACAGAACATAAAAGGCAGGTGGAAGGAATACTTCCAGCAGCTTCTGAATGAAGAAAATTCCACAGAAGCTGTAATGCCCCTGGACACAGCCAATGAGGCAGGAAGAGGAGACCACCCAAAAATAAGTAGGAGTAGCAATACGAAAAATGAAGTTTGGGAAAGCAGCAGGCTCAAATGAAGTCACAGCAGATATGATCAAGATGTTGGGTGAGATGGTGGAAAAATGGCTCAAGGGTATTCACACCAGTATGGAGAGAAAGGCGTATCCAGATGACTGGAGAATAAGCACATTAGTACTGCTGTAGAAGAACAAAAGGGATATTCACAACTATGGGCAGTACAAAGGCATCAAACTCCTGTCACACAATATGAAAGTTCTGGAGAGGGTGATTTATAAATGAATAAACAGAATAGTAAGCAGAAAGTACGACAAGAGATGAGCAGTTTGAATTCAGATCAGGATGCAACACAACCAACTCAATGTCTGCACTGTGAAAAATAGTTGAGAGAAGAAGCTAGAGATGAGGAAAGAGTTCAACTGGCCATTATGACGAGGTCCCAAGAAAGCGGATTTGGGCAGTACCATGGTGGTTCAAAGTCCAAGAAACAGTGCAGGCTATGTACAAGGATCCAGTGACTCAAGTGTGAACAGAGTTCAGTCTCACAGAGGGTTTCCCAGTGGGAGTGAGTGTGTACTTCAGGGTTCAGATCTGAGCCCACTGCTGTTTATATTGGTAATGGACTACATTAGCAAACAAACTGGGAGGGGATAGATTAATAATCTTGTATGCAGATGATGTGGCATTATAATCTGATTCTCAAGAACTCTGGCAAAGGATAGGGGAATGGAATGCAAAACTGACAGCACATGGGATGAAATAAGAGTACAGATAAGACAGTTGTGATGGCAGTAAAGGGGGAAAATCAGGAGAAGCTGAGAACTGAGATAAAAGGGAAAACAGTGAAACAAGTTAACACCTTCAAGTACAAGTTAACACCTTCAAGTAACTGGGAGAGGTGGTTGAGGAGAAGGGAAGTCTGAATAAGGAGGTCAAAGCTAGAATCAGAGGTGCTGCAGCCAACTAGCATAAAGCATCAGGGAAAGTATATGACAGAAGAATGCCAAATGAGTTGAAAAGTAAGGTTTACAAAACAGTGGTATGATCAGTACTACTGTACAGTACAGAAACCTGAGCAGTAAAGGCAGGGCAGCTGAGGAAGCTAGAAGTGACGGAGATGAAGTGCCTGAAACAGTTGGTAGGATATGCACTGTGGGGCAGACAAAATAAAGGCATCAGAGCAGAAGCCCAAGCAGCTCCAACTGCAGAGAAGATCAAAAAGAGCAGATTACAGTGGTTTGGGATATGTGCAGGAAAGCAGAAGACAATCTGGTGAAGATTTGGGACAGAAAGGAAGACAAGAGGAAACAGGCATCCAGAGGTAGATGGATTGTATCAGAGAAGACCTGCAGCAGTCAGGCATGAATGCTGAAGGTAGGAAAGTGGCACTGAATCAAGACAAATGACAACATCCAAACCCCATGTAGAAAATGGGGAAAAAGGGTCTTGATGATGTACAGACTAATTTGACCTCATCATATTCAACATTCTCAGAGAACAGAACAAACAGATTACAGACTCCATGACCAACAATAAGATAAGTGATTTACAGGAGGGGACAGCCAGAAGCTGGTTGTCCAGGTACAGAACATTATGACTTCTTGTAGGAGCAAAAGCACTGCAACCACGGGACATAAATTTGGTCATCAATCAGGGGGCTAAGGTGAAAATAAATGGAAAAGTCTATAACTAATCATGAGAGCTTTCAACTTTAAAGATTTCTTTGCAGTTTTTATGATGTTGTTTGTCTTTTCGGCTTTTCCCGGTTAGGAGTCTCCACAGCAGAACTCTGGTTCACTAATGATTGGCAGTAGATTTTTATGGTGCCGAGTTGCCAGACCGATGACCAAACCTTCGGTGAAGGCACGCCCATTCACGCATGTCTTTTGGAGGCCACTCGACCGCGGGGAGGACATGCAGACTCCACACAGAAGGCACTCCAGCCAAGAATCGAACAGGAGAACCTCTTTCTGTGAGGCAACAATGGTACCGCTGTACCACCTCAGCTTATCTTTGCAGTTTTTATGTAAAGGGCCTAAAGATCACATCCAGTCTTTTGGCTAGAAAAGGAAAAAGATTGCACAGATATCAGTCAAAGGGTCTTCTTTGGAATAACATTTTAGGCAGCCAAGATCCAATACTGGCCCAAGGTTCATTCTTCTTTTTCATAGTAAAAAGAACCTGAAATAATATGACCATCTACGGTCTGGTGCAAACTCTCAAACAGCTATTTTGCCAAGAGCTTTAGGGCCTCCATTTTTGCCACCATCTGCTACCTTCTGACCCCTGAATACAACTATCCTTACCGGTCCACAGTTATTACCTTCCAAGCAAACAAGTGGAAGAAACAGTGACTATGGGCTGACTCTAGGCAGAAGCAGCCAGACAAAGCATCAGGGCTGATACTGAATAACCACAGCTGCCATCCAACTGCTTAGAACCCTACCCTATGGCCAACAACTACACTGAAAGTTACCCTGGTTGCTAGAATTATTCCCAGGTTGTGTTCTGCTTTGCTTCTGCCCATGCCTAACCTACATCTGGTGTAGGCTCCACTGAGTTTCAGAAAACATCTACTGAAAATGAACATTAACAGCAAAATCAAGAGTTCTACCCTCATTTTTTTTTCCACATCTTCCATATGTGCCTTTACTTCTGGCCTTAAAAAAAAAAGTCCCTGGAACAGGGTATACATAAAGGCTGGTCATTCAGAAGCACAAATGCTGGCAAACAGCTACGTGCGAACCTGTGGCCCTAATGGAATATTTTGCAGCATTATATCTGACACATCAAGAGGTTTGCCATAGTGGATACTGCTGCTGACAGAGACGTGAGCTTTTCTTTCATGGGTTCATCAGGCAACTCACTCATGGCTTGGAGCATTTCACCAGACATATTCCTTTGAAAATGTATCATATGAGGTAACCTGTAAATGGTTAATCTCTGAGGCCCATGCTTCTTACACTTAAGGGTATCAAAACTTGTCAGAGATTTGGGATGCATGGCTAGGCCTAAAAAGGCCCTTGTGGTCATTGGCCTAGTAAACACCTGGGGGGAGGGGGGGCATGCCCCCACCCTGGCAAAAAAATCCCAAAAAACAAGGGGAATGGAAAGAGGCAGCGGCTACTGCAGCAGTGATCATTAAAACATCTACCTTATGATAACTTTACTTCCACAACTGTACTATGTTCATCATTATGATCACTGCTGCAGTAGCCTAAGCTACACGGATACATTACCACAGCTTACAATACTTGGGAGGAGGAAGACGAATGGTCCTAACAAAGTGTGACCTACACCTAAAGAAGAAATCTAGTTTATAGTGCTTTGTAAAAATAAATAAATAAATATATAACTGACTTGTTGCTTCTAGAAAGCTTTTAGAATTCAACCCTTTCCAAAATACCATAGAGATAAAGCCAAGGCCCCGGGAGAGAAAGCCTTGACCCTGCCTGGAATAATTTTGTTGTGGTGGGAATACAAATGGTAATGGCCTGAGAAAACTATTCTGACATGGTCTGCTTTGACACAGGCTGTCATTTCTTCTTACCTTCACATGAAATTAACAACTGATCCGAAGTTCTGAACAGTTTTTTTTCTGTCAAGACAGTCTTTGGACATCCAAGGTATGTAGTATCCTCTCTTACTAACTTTTAGGTTCTGGAAAGAAAACATTGAGATGGAGAGACTTGCATAAGGTAACAGTGAATAACACTTTAGGCATAAAAAGGAGGAGAAGTTCTCAAAGAAGCTCTATCTTTGTGGAAAATGAGATTAAGGTTGACCAACCATAACAGCGTGTAACTCAGATACTCTTCTCAGAATGTTCAGAGCAATGAGTAAAAATAGTCTTCCATGTTAATAACCTCAAGTCAGCCTAATGAGCTGGTTCAAATGGAGCAAGTATTAATAATAAAAAAAAAGGATCCCAAGGAGAAGCCACTGATTTTCTGGGAGGCTTCTTATGCAAGACCCCTTTCAAAAACATTTTAACACAAGACTGCATTGAAAGAGGGGGATCTATGGGCAGTAATGCTGAAATGGCCAAGTGAACCTTCACAAAGGACTACAGCAGGCCACAGGATAACAACTCACACAAATACTGTAAAACCAGAGTAGCACTAACCTTGAATGTGTGCTGGTTTTCTTGATGGCACCAACTAGAAAACCTTTTTTGCTGACATGAATTTTTAGTAGCAGGTCCACTTGCCTCCATTAAACACCTACTTCTCAGAAAACAAGGTTTTAATACCTTTTAGGCACCTAGCATCCATTCTGATGCCAAATTACTGTATCACACACCCTTGATCTTGTGTGATTAACTCCTGTCTGTGAGGAAGCTTAGAGCAATTGGCCCTGGCCATTTCCAAAAAGAAGGGAGAATCACTGTTGCCTGGGCCAGAAGGGAGTCACCACAATGATCTTTAGAGAGTCCTTCTGACTCTTCATGAGTACCCTCAAAATCAGTGTAAAGACATATAGGAGCATTCCTGTCTAAGGAAAATAAAAAGCATCAGTCTTTCAGGCCTTTTTGCATGGAGGCCTAGAACAAAATTATGTTAGTTGATTGTTTACAGAGGAGGTAAAAAATATCAACTTGAGGTGTTCCCCAGAGATGGACCAAATCTTAGAAGACTTCCAGATTCCGTTTCAGTTTGTGAGGGTTTGCCCTGGTCCTGCTCTTTTGCCAGACAATTTCGTTTTGATGGGAAACAAGATGTCTGTATGGTGAGATTGTGCTGTAAAGCATTACCTCATGCTAACATGGCTACTTTGCACTGGTGGCAAGATCAGTGTTCTCCTTGCTTGTTTATGTATCACAACACGTTGGTCTTGTCTGTAAATACTTGAACAGGTCTCGGGGACCACATATGATTTAGAGAGTTGAGAACATATGCAAGAGCTACCATCTCTTTTAGGTTTGTGTGTTTTGTTCGGTCTTTTTTGTGCTTTCAAAGACCCTATGCTTTTATGCCCACTGATACTGTCCCCCAAACAAAGTCTGAGGCATCTGTTGTGACTAACTGTGCTGGGCAGAAGGGAAGAATGGGAGACAGAGATTGTGGGAAATGTGAGGTCTCCATCATGATTTCCCATTTTACAAATCCCGAGCCTGCAATTTGAAAAGTCAATAGGTGGTGATGCTGGGATCACAAAGATTTTAGTTACCACTGTAGCTTGCTCATGTGGAGTCTTGCAAGAGGTACCAACATGAGACGCAGAATCCTGAGGAATTTCCTTATTCAAACGGAAGTTAGCGTGGACAACCCCAAAAATAGATCTAAATACAGATCTATTTTTTTCTCTGGAAGAGAAGCCCCTGCAATGAGATGTTCTGCAGGCAGCCCAGAAAAACAATCTTGTGAAGGAGAGTCAGGAAAGACTTTTGAATCTTCTCTTGAATTCCAGTCTACATAAGAGATGCCATACCCAAGACAGGGATTCTTGATACTTTGAAAAAGACTTTGGAAACGTAAGCAAGTCATCTAAATAAGAAGAAAAAAAAAAGTGGATATCCTACTGTCTGCAGTGGGCTATCACAGGGCTACACACTTTATGAACACTCTTGGAACAGTGGATAGCGGATAGCCCACCTAAAGGTTAAGTCAGAGAATTGATAATGTGATCCAGACACACAAAACCTTAAGAAACAATTGAAATTTAAACTAATATGAACGTGATGATATGCATCTTTTAAATCTAAGGTCACGAAGAAACTCAAATGAGAAAGAAGGAATAAGTTGTAAAGTGAAAGCATTTTGAACTTGAGCACTATTTAAACTAGTAAATGAACAAAAGAGCTGGTCTCGAAGAAACTTTCTTTGGCACCAGAAGTATTTCTAAATAAAATCCTTCTGAAAGAGGAGGAACAACAGCGTTTACTACCCTCTGAGAGGTCATGTGTTGTAAGACGGGAGGAAAAAAAAGAGTTTGGAGGAGGAGGAATCCCCTGGGAAGAGAGTATACAACCGCCATCTGTATTCTATATGGATCAAATTCAGGACCCATTTGTCAGAAAAGTACAGTTTTGTACCTAACATAAATGTAGATGTCCGATAGGTATGCATCTGCAGTCACAACATATGGGTTGTCCTGCCTCAGGCAGCCCTTCAGTCGGCCGGATTCCAAAGTCTGGGTGTGGCCTCGGCTGATGTCGCACTTTCCCCGACGTCAGAGCGTCTGGGGTATAAAGCATCATCCGACGCCATCTTCCTCAGTTTTTCTTGCCCCAGATGCCAGGAGCCCTCTATGAAGGCTAAATTTGGATAAAATGCCAAAAAATTCCAAACATAATGCAAAAATATATACATATACATATCTATCTATATACAAACAAATACACCATAACAGATTCCCCCAGCTAGCTAATGAAGAGGTAAGCACCCTAGAATACCACAGAGGGGAAGGAGGGAGGGTAAACCTGACTGCAGATGCATACCTATCGGACATCTACATTTATGGTAGGTACAAAACTGTACTATGTCCTTCAAGGATGCATCTGCAGTCATAACATATGGGTAGAATACCATAGCCAATCTGGGGGTAGAGGTACTAAGAAAATGATGGTGTAGTTAAGAGACCCTGCAGGACTGCTGTAGCAAAACCTGCTCTGGATCTGGAGTATAAGGGTAAATTGTAATGCTTGGCAAAAGTATGCACGGAGCTCCATGTAGCAGCTTCTAAAATGTCCTTGGTTGCCACTCCTTTTTAGGGCACATATTTCTGGGTACCTGCTGACAGACATGAGCTTTTCTTTCATGGGTTCATCAGGCAACTCCCTCATGGCTTGGAGCATTTCACCAGACATATTCCTTTGAAAATATATCATATGAGGTAACCTGTAAATGGTTAATCTCTGAGGCCCATGCTTCTTACACTTAAGGGTATCAAAACTTGTCAGAGATTTGGGATGCATGGCTAGGCTTAAAAAGGCCCTTGTGGTCATTGGCCTAGTAAACACCTGGGGGGAGGGGGGGACATGCCCCCACCCTGGCAAAAAAATCCAAAAAAACAAGGGGAATGGAAAGAGGAGGCGGCTACTGCAGCAGTGATCATTAAAACATCTACCTTATGATAACTTTACTTCCACAACTGTACTATGTTCATCATCATGATCACTGCTGCAGTAGCCTAAGCTACATGGATACATTACCACAGCTTACAATACTTGGGAGGAGGAAGACGAATGGTCCTAACAAAGCCTGACCTACACCTAAAGAAGAAATCTAGTTTATAGTGCTTTGTAAAAAAAAAATAAATAACTGACTTGTTGCTTCTAGAAAGCTTATAGAATTTAACCCTTTCCAAAATACCATAGAGATAAAGCCAAGGCCCCGGGAGAGAAAGCCTTGACCCTGCCTGGAATAATTTTGTTGTGGTGGGAATACAAATGGTAATGGCCTGAGAAAACTATTCTGACATGGTCTGCTTTGACACAGGCTGTCATTTCTTCTTACCTTCCCATGAAATTAACAACTGATCCGAAGTTCTGAACAGTTTTTTTTCTGTCAAGACAGTCTTTGGACATCCAAGGTATGTAGTATCCTCTCTTACTCACTTTTAGGTTCTGGAAAGAAAACATGGAGATGGAGAGACTTGCATAAGGTAACAGTGAATAACACTTTAGGCATTAAAAGGAGGAGAAGTTCTCAAAGAAGCTCTATATTTGTGGAAAATGAGATTAAGGTTGACCAACCATAACAGCGTGCAACTCAGATACTCTTCTCAGAATGTTCAGAGCAATGAGTAAAAATAGTCTTCCATGTTAATAACCTCAAGTCAGTCTAATGAGCTGGTTCAAATAGAGCAAGTATTAATAATAAAAAAAAAGGATCCCAAGGAGAAGCCACTGATTTTCTGGGAGGCTTCTTATGCAAAACCCCTTTCAAAAACATTTTAACACAAGACTGCATTGAAAGAGGGGGATCTATGGGCAGTAATGCTGAAATGGCCAAGTGAACCTTCACAAAGGACTACAGCAGGCCACAGGATAACAACTCACACAAATACTGTAAAACCAGAGTAGCACTAACCTTGAATGGGTGCTGGTTTTCTTGATGGCACCAACTAGAAAACCTTTTCTATTTGCTGACATGAATTTTTAGTAGCAGGTCCACTTGCCTCCATTAAACACCTACTTCTCAGAAAACAAGGTTTTAATACCTTTTAGGCACCTAGCATCCATTCTGATGCCAAATTACTGTATCCAACACCCTTGATCTTGTGTGATTAACTCCTGTCTGTGAGGAAGCTTAGAGCAATTGGCCCTGGCCATTTCCAAAAAGAAGGGAGAATCACTGTTGCCTGGGCCAGAAGTGAGTCACCACAATGATCTTTAGAGAGTCCTTCTGACTCTTCAGGAGTACCCTCAAAATCAGTGTAAAGACATATAGGAGCATTCCTATCTAAGAAAAATAAAAAGCATCAGTCTTTCAGGCCTTTTTGCATGGAGGCCCAGAACAAAATTATGTTAGTTGATTGTTTACAGAGGAGGTAAAAAATATCAACTTGAGGTGTTCCCCAGAGATGGACCAAATCTTAGAAGACTTCCAGATTCCGTTTCAGTTTGTGAGGGTTTGCCCTGGTCCTGCTCTTTTTTGCCAGACAATTTCGTTTTGATGGGAAACAAGATGTCTGTATGGCAAGACTGTGCTGTAAAGCATTACCTCATGCTAACATGGCTACTTTGCACTGGGGGCAAGATCAGTGTTCTCCTTGCTTGTTTATGTACCACAACACATTGGTCTTGTCTGTAAATACTTGAACAGGTCTCAGGGACCACATATGATTTAGAGAGTTGAGAACATATGCAAGAGCTACCATCTCTTTTAGGTTTGTGTGTTTTGTTCGGTCTTTTTTGTGCTTTCAAAGACCCTATGCTTTTATGCCCACGGATACTGTCCCCCAAACAAAGTCTGAGGCATCTGTTGTGACTAACTGTGCTGGGCAGAAGGGAAGAATGGGAGACCGGAATTGTGGGAAATGTGAGGTCTCCATCATGATTTCCCATTTTACAAATCCCGAGCCTGCAATTTGAAAAGTCAATAGGTGGTGATGCTGGGATCACAGAAATTTTAGTTACCACTGTAGCTTGCTCATGTGGAGTCTTGCAAGAGGTACCAACATGATACGCAGAATCCTGAGGAATTTCCTTATTCAAACGGAAGTTAGCGTGGACAACCCCAAAAATAGATCTAAATTACAGATCTATTTTTTTCTCTGGAAGAGAAGCCCCTGCAATGAGATGTTCTGCAGGCAGCCCAGAAAAACAATCTTGTGAAGGAGAGTCAGGAAAGACTTTTGAATCTTCTCTTGAATTCCAGTCTACGTAAGAGATGCCTTACCCAAGACAGGGATTCTTGATACTTTGAAAAAGACTCTGGAAAGGTAAGCAAGTCATCTAAATAAGAAATAAAAAAAGTGGATATCCTACTGTCTGCAGTGGGCTATCACAGGGCTACACACTTTATGAACACTCTTGGAACAGTGGATAGCGGATAGCCCACCTAAAGGTTAAGTCAGAGAATTGATAATGTGATCCAGACAAACAAAACCTTAAGAAACATTTGAAATTTAAACTACTAGGAACGTGATGATATGCATCTTTTAAATCTAAGGTCACGAAGAAACTCAAATGAGAAAGAAGGGATAAGTTGTAAAGTGAAAGCATTTTGAACTTGAGCACTATTTAAACTAGTAAATGAACAAAAGAGCTGGTCTCGAAGAAACTTTCTTTGGCACCAGAAGTATTCCTAAATAAAATCCTTCTGAAAGAGGAGGAGGAACAGCGTTTACTACCCTCTGAGAGGTCATGCGTTGTAAGACGGGAGGAAAGAAAAGAGTTTGGAGGAGGAGGAGGAGGAATCCCCTGGGAAGAAAGCATACAACTGCCATCTGTATTCTATATGGATCAAATTCAGGACCCATTTGTCAGAAACAATACGTTGCCAAAGACAGAAATGGGAGATTCAGAGTTTTTGGGAGGTTTAAGGGACTGCCAGGGGCGAGTGATAAGGTCCCCAATATATAGTCAATCTGACTTATTGGACTGTTCTTTATTCTGGGAGGGTTCCTTTCTTTTTGAAGCCTGTCTGCTACTGATTAAATGTTTGCTTACCAGCATTCTGTTGGGATTGTTTATTTTTGCTTTTTGCTTATGTTACATGATGGAGCAGAGAATACCTTGGAAAACTTACAGAAGGAGGTCTGACAAATCTGAGAGATTCCCTGAATTAGCTTTCCTCTCTCATCACACTTTTTGAGGACTTGTGCAACAGAAGGTCCAAAGACTAGACTTCTGTCTAAAGGAGAATTCAAAATTTCATTCTTGACATCCTTCAGGAACTTATGAGAATTCAACCAGGCAAATCTCCTCAAAATAGTTTCAGGGGCAGCAGCCTTGGAAGTAGTGCCCACAGAGTCAGAGACATGGTTTTAAATAACGAGTAGTAACTTGGAAAACAGAAGAAACGAAATTATACAAAACTGATTTCTCCTCAGAAGAAAGGGACGCCAAAACATTCCTTTCACCATTAGCCAGGACAAACTTCAACATACAAGTCTGCCAACTGAGAATACTAAAAATTAAAAGTTGCAGAAATGTAACACTTTTTCGCAAACTTGTCAAATGCCATCTTATCATTGCCAGAAAGCGAGATTAGAATTAACAAATGTTTATTAGCAGCTGGATTCACTAAATCAATAACTGCTGGATAGGGTCTGGGATTGGTATATAAAAACTTAAAACTGAGGAACTTTATATAATTTAGATGCTTTTTAAGGGCAAAAGGCTGACTATTAGAAAAACTACAGGCTGTGAAAAAACAAAACAAAAAAAAAACATCAAGGCAGACAGAACGGGAGGGATAGATGAAGGTTCAGAATTGCAATTAATAACTTCCCCAGGGATAGGTACAATGTGCTGGCCAGGTAAAGGCATTTTCCCTGCCCCTTTTTCCAAAACAGACAACAGTGACTCACACTTTTCCTCTAATGGAACTCCAAAAGCCACAGAGGACATGCCTAATCCCCATCCACAGTGGTTATAAATACTTCACCAAAATGATCCAAAGAAGATGAGTTGCCTAAGGAACCAGCTTTGGCCACAGTAGGGTCACCCGCATGAGGCACAGAAACTAACAGCCTGCTGTGATGGCAAAGGTTGCTTAATTATCTTTTTTTCATGGCTGAAAGAAGTTCCAGGAGAGGAAATGGTACATGGTCAAGCCAAAAATGGTGCCCAATTCCTAGGGATGCTTAGCAGCAGTAGGTCAAGTAAAACAGGCAAGTAAGCAAAAGTAGCTTTCCCCAGGAAAACACATGGACACACACACACACAGACACACACTAAAAATCACTTTAACTTTTTGGTGCTGGGGTAAGTGTTTTAAACAAATTCTCCACAGGAAAAAGTAATTTTAAACCACTTTTAACAACTTTTTACCACCAAACTACAAAAGTACACACCCAATTAAAGGTCTATAAAAGTCACAAGGCAGTCAACAAAAACATATTTCCTAGCTTAAAAGTGCATCTTTTCCAGTAAAGGTAATTCTTCTGTGATAAAAAGTAAATTGGAAGTTTTCTCCCCAAAGGGAACTTACCTGCCCAGCAATTAGTCAACCATCAATCCTCAAAAAAAAAAGGCCTGCAGAGGAGCATTCTCTTCAGTAACAGAAAAGCTCTGAAGGTCTTGGCGCCCAAACCTGACTTTTAGTCAACTCAGCTAGAGTTGACTAATGGTTTGACTGCACAGTAAATACCCTGAAGCTTTGGAAGCTGGCAGACTATTACATTGTATGTAGGATATAATCCACACACTTTAGGCTACTGCAGCAGTGATCATAACGACAAAGATCTGAAGGTCCATTTGCTGGGTATGGGAAGCTATTCCAAGATAGTGGAAGGAAAATACAATCCAAAACCACATCCTACGATAGTACCAGTAAGACCAGTGGAGATGGATGCTAGCAGTATCTCTTCAATGACTGTCTCAGGAATGGCATGCTGCTTTCCTTGGCCCCAGGATTGATGAGAGTTCTTTGCACAGCAGTAACACAATCAATTGTTCTCAAATGCCATATCAAAGAATGACAGCTGTAACTGTAAATGCCAAATCTGACTCAGAAAAGTCACCTAGGCACCAAAAAGCATCTGCTACAGACCACTGCACAATGCCAAAGGGGTTCATTACATAGTTCTGAAGCAGAATGTGCCAACAGCCTAGCATCTAAGGCTGCACCCATAAAGAACTTAAGGCAACTTGATGCCAAATCAGTACCAATGACAGAGTGACCGTCTAAGCCCAGAACTTGGAGCAAAGAAGACATCTGACCCAGAAGTCCAGATCAAAGCCAATAAGGGGACTAAAGATGAGGACCACTACAACAACATAAATATGGAGATGATAGCCCAACACATCTGAATTTGACCCTGGGACCAAATTTGCATAAAGGTAGGAGACAGACATAACTAAGTCAGTCAATCCCAAAAGACAGGCCACAACTAAAAAAAATATTGGACTAAACTGGCAAGATGATCAAAATAGAAATGCTCTGATCAACTTGGAATAAGGATAAAAGAATCTCAGAAGGGTTAGAATAGTAAAAACAAACAAACACAAGCCAATCCCAACATCTGCACATATCGTTAGACTGCTTATAAAGTAAAGTAAGACAGGACAACAGCCAACCACCAGTACTGAAGCCACTGTTATGTTGGCAAAAGGATCAAACGGTAAAACCTCTTACACCATCTTATCAGGTTCTGACACTGTTGCAACAGAATCAGCAGACAGCAGCCTATAAAACTTCTGGTGACACAGATATCTTTGATCTTTATAGTAACAGAAACCACAGACTTATCAATTACATTAATGGGATCCTTATTAACAGGGCTGCATACTCTCAAATACCACCTCTTATACAGGAGTGGAAATTCATTAACACTTGTGTAGCTTTTCCTTAAAGGTTCAACAGCAAAATTTTCTGTTGGTTGTGACACTAAGGGCTATACTGGTCTTGAGACTGAAGATGTAGTTTGACACAACCTTTTGCATTACAAACTACGTGGAAACATTTTTTCTTAAAAAAACAAATCCAATCTATCCTTCTGTAACAGTGTGTGAACGTAGACAATTCAGCATAAATTGACACTCGAGGAGCATGACCTTCATCTAAATAAATTACGCATGTATGTCTGCCTCATGGAGGAATTTTCTCCCCATAGAAACATCTATTGCACCTAGCCCCAACATTTGAAAATATCTACAACAAGCAAAAGTTCCTATGAGAACAGGCACAGGAAAGAACTTGGAAATTGTTTGATAGCAGAAAATGCCTTAAGAAGATACATACATTTACCATAATGTTATATCTGGGTAAGCAAGTCCATCCTTGACAAAAATCAGAACTTAGGCTGGAGGCCTTTAGTCCGCTGGACAAGGCCCCTCTCCTTTCCCCATAATGATCGACAAACATGCTTTCTCTGCAGCTCTCTGCTAGGCCTTGCCAAGGTGATAAGAACAACTAAACTGGAACACTAAATCTTTCCAGACCCTATCTGCTCAGACGATAAGGAGGGTGGTGTGTGTTGATGAGGACAAACTTGTTCATTCAGTTCTAACTTTGTGACACAGACACACACCCCTTTAACTGAAATGAGGAGTCCCACCCTTATCATCTGAACATACTCCTAATGGGAGAAAAACCTCTAAAAGACTATTACCCCAACAAAAAGATCTAGATCTACACAACACGTCCATACTGTAAAGTTGTATGAAGTTACTCATAGAAGCCCATGCACTTGCTTTACAAAATATTATTCAAGGATGCATTCAAGACAAAGAATCCAGGGAAGAAGCAAACTCTCACTTAGCCTAATTGAACCATAGAAGGGCAAAAGGTGAAAGTTATGTACTTGCCATAAAGCCAGATCTATGTTGTCTTTTTCTGTTTGCCTCGACTTGTAGGTTATTGGTTGTGACCCAGATCAGTGGCTGGCACATCAGGTACTTCAGCCCAGAAGCACTGCCTCTTTTACACATAATACATGCCCTCACCGATTCTTTTCAGAATGAGTCTGCACTATTAGTTTCCCATAAAACTAAGGCAGAAAAATAAGGAACACATTTCCCAGAAAGAATAAACAGTAAATTTCTGTAAGGAATTAGTGAAGAAAGGGGGCTACACAAGTCGCCCCAGATATAGGCTTTGGTCTGTACAGTCAGACAATTTGGAAGGGGGAATGGAGGAAGGGATAGTTTGAGACAAGGAGAAGCCAACATGGACCTAGTGCTACGGTACCTACATAATTTTGCATCACATGTTGTCTTTTCTGTTCATCTCAACCTGTGGGACAGGGTGGCATCAGGACAGAACATTCCACAAGATGGTGGACTCAAAGATGGATATTCAGTCCAGAGACAAGTTTAAGTTGTAATGGCTTACAAAAGGTAAGACTGCTAGAAAGCCCAAGCAAAGAAAGCAGCTGCCATAGTTACTGCTCTTGTAGCATGAGCTTTAGGCCTGCCTAGTATGGGAAATCCTTTAGATAAGTACACAAAGGAAATACAATCAGAAACCCATCTGGATAAGTCACTTATGACAGTTTACCCAACCAGCTTACCGAGAAAGAGATAAAAAGATGGTTATGTTTCTTGAGAGCCTAGTCCTATCCAGATAAACTCTAAACTGAAAACATTCAATCAGTGGAGCAAGTATTCTCCTTTGTTGCTGAAGCTGGGGAAGAAAACTGGTAAATGGACGGACTGACTTGGGTTTGACTCAGAGGTCATATTAAATAGGAAAGAAGGATTAATACATACAGATACTCCATCCTTATGAAAAATCAATTAATGGAGTATTGCAAGATAAGGCTTGAAGTTCCAACACCCATCTTGTGGAAGTAATGGCTAAAAAGAAAATCAAGTCTTCCAAGAAAGCAGTTTCAAATCTACTATAGCAGCTAGCTCGACTGAAGGTCTAGTCAGGACCAACAAGGGTTACGTTAGATGCCAACAAAGAACCTGATCCCTGACAGGGGTAAGTAGGAAGGTACCATTCAAGAAAACTTTGATGCAACAAGCATACTATTCATGCCTATATAAAAATCAGATATGGGGGCTAACTGTACCTTGACAGTGGAATAACTAAAACCAGAGTGAAACAGATCCACCAAGATATCTAGAATTGTATCCAAAGGAGCACAGAGGGGAACTAAACCTTTGCAAGAGGCCCAGATAGAAATTCTTTTCTATTTTCCAGCATAAGTCTTCATGGTAGAAGGCTTCTGGGAAGACAAGAGATGGACAACTTTTAGAAAGTTTGGGATCGCTGGCCATCACTGGAGCTGAAGGAACTAAGTAGTCAAGCTGTAGGATTCGAGATTCAGGTGGGCTTGATCAAATGAATGAGGAGTCAGCTCTGAAACAGGATCCAAAGCCCAAGATAGCTGCAAAAAAGGAGGCCACAGAAAGGGGAAACCAACCTTCTCTCTGTCAAAAAGGGGATACGAGGATCACAGTCGCTCTGCATCAGGCTGCCTTCTGAAGAAACTATTATCAAAGGGGTCAAGGGATAAGCATGAGAGAGACCCAGGGACCAAACATGAAGAGCAGCGTCCCTCTGTGACCGTCCTTTCTGGGGATTAGGGCAAAACAATTCACTGCACTCCGTGTTTGAGGGGAATACAAAGAGATCATAGCAGGGATGGCCTCTGCAGCTAAAAATCAAGCCTCTATTACTGGACTGAGAGACCACGCTTGAGGCATGAGGATGCTCCTGCTCAAGCTGCCTGCTAGTATATGTTGGCGTTTCCCAGGATATACATTGCTGTTAGAACGACTGCAAGGACAGCACTCAATGCCCACACTCTCATGGCCTCTTGACACAGGAGATTTGACTGGGTTTCCCAGTTTATGTACCACACTACTGCCATATTGTCAGACTGGACAGCTATCGCACCCCTGAGGAGAAAGTCCTGAAAAGGCTGGAGATGCTAGGAGGACTGCTCTCATCTCCAAGACAATGATGTGAAGACTGACCTCTGACTGAGACCAGGTAATTTGGGCGGCCTTCCCTTTGAACCCCCCCCCCCCCAAACACATCAGATGGAGACTGTTCGTGATAACTTTGGCCTACGGCTGCAGGAAAAATAAAAGGACGACCTGCTGGTACATGTTGATAATATAGCCACCAAGCAATTTGGTGGCAGCATATGTCAGCAAGACAGACTGGAAAGTCCACAGGATGAGATGAAATTGACCACTGAATTGACAGGGTCCACTGGAGAACTCCCATGAAGAACTCAGTTTTACTGCCTTGGGACTCTTTCCCACAGGTTGAGACGAATGGAAAAAAACAATACAAAAGTTATGCACTTACCATAATGCTAAATCCATGCTGCCTCCTGTTAGTATCACCCATCCCTTCCAAAATGTCATTCTTTTAATGCTACTCCCATATGACTGGCAGAATGGCCCAAAGCCTACACATGGGGAGACTTATATAAAAGGTTCTTTCTTCCCTTACACTTCCTGGAACTTTCCTCTTATTCTTCATGGGAACAAGTTTGTTTTTTTGCCTTAGTTTTTATTGACCAGGTTAGTCAAACTCAGCAAAAGCACTTTTCATCAAGAGGTCCAGGGAGAAAATCTCCACATTTATATATTAAAACATTAAAAGTTGCAATCACATGCTATGTTTAAGTTTGAAAAAGACAAAGTTTTCAAAAACATACACAGATATGAATACAAGAAAATAATAAAAAAACATACATATATAAAATGCATGGAAAAATAAGGGGCAGAAATTCACATATTGGTTATATAAAGCAGAAGACAGAATGGTTACATGAATATACACAGTTAGTGTGATGAAGTGGTGTGATTATCCAGGAGCAGAGCAGCAGCATAATCAAGAGCTGGACAGGTATTATTTGAGTCTGCCTTTTTTCTAGTTGCCGTAGTTTAATCAATATGTTATTACACAGTTTAGTGACATAACTTAAAGTGAGTCACCAGATATAGTTTTAGATTTACTAGAAATTGCAAGATATTTTATTTCCTGTGCACAGTTCCCTTGTAGGCAAGTAGTGTTGAAGAATGTTGTTTAAAGAAGGAAAATGAAATGTTCAGGTTTATAAATTAGGTTGTGTGTAGGACAGATATCATGGAAGCTCAATCCACTGTAATTGCTTAATGGCAACACAGATATGTCCTGGATGGAAGGTTATTTGTGAATGTAGCTATCTTGTTATAGCATGCATCCAGTTTAGCTATTTAAATGCACCTGAAAATGACAGCAAAAACAGAAAAGGGAAATAAAGGAAGAATATGTCTCCAAAAACATGAGCTCTATAATCATATCTATCCAACTATTGTCTAGAATCACAAGTTAGAGGAGGTACAGAAAAACTGGAGGATAAGGAAAAATTCACTTATTGCAACTGAAAGATCTTCAGTGAAATGTCTGGATACAAAAGCAGCAAACAAGATGCAAGGGCAGTGTATTATTGGTAGAGGATGCAGAGCTTCATGGCTGAAGAACCTAAGGTACTGGCCTTGGAACCAGGTCAGATCCAATAACCCACAAGTTGAGACGGATGAAAATACAACACTGGATCTTACTTGCAAATCAAAATTTAATGCAGTCCATCTCCCACTTAAAGTGCATTCTGGAAACTTCAGAGCCCAATTTTTTGTAAAAAAGAAATGAACAACTGGGATTCTTTTCTTATAGATAATGAAAGATTGTTGCCTCGGTAGTAATATAGGACAACATGGAGCGCCTCAGTAGTAATATAGGACATGGAGCTTCGTAGACTGGTTAAGTTAAGTCTCATCAGCTACACTGGACAAATGGAAATATCATTATAGAAGGCCTCTTGTAGGAAGGATTCATACAGGACAGGTCATGTGGGCTGCAGGCCATCTGCCTTTATCCTAATCACATTAAAAACCCCATGAACTCATGGTCATCCAAGAAAGTGGTGGAGAGTTAATGCCCTCATCTTCAATGCCATGTGTGCCTCTTCTTACACTTATGATTCCCAGCAGGCATCAGACAGAACTACTCTGAGGATGATGAAAAGTGTACTGTATTATACAAGCCCTACAGGACCTATTTTGTAGGGGTGGCCAATTCCTCATACTGGTAAGAATGGTGGTCGGCAACCAAAGTGTCAGAAAAGGTCATGCCTCAACTGGACATTGAAGTTTCTGCAAGTAGCAATGACAGCAATGTTGCCACACTGTTAAAATCAAGGCCATTCCCTCAATTAACAACATCAAGCCCAAATGGCTAAAGAGATAACCCACTGAAGCAGATGATCAGCCCAGAGCCCAACCCCAAGAGCATGAATAAGTTCAAATCACTGCTCAACCATCGAGTTATGTCAAGGACATCAACCCCTAAAAGCTGGAAGGCCAACCTCAATAACAACAGCCTTGATGGAACTGGAGATCTATGTAGAAGATCTGAGCAAGTCCAAAGACCAAAGGTTCCGTGGGCCAATGGTAGTGAAGTGAAAGCTGCTTATGTCAGCGGCAAGGATGACAATCAAGTATCTGACGCTAATACAATGCAAGTCCAAGCCTGAGGCTACAGCAGGTGCCCACTGCTCTACAGACATCAATCCAAGTGCCTGTAGGTTAGCATTTGACCTCACATGAACCACAGTCTGAAAAAGGCCCAGTGAAAAGAATCAGTAAACATGGACTGCAAAGCTCGATCAGGAAGAAGGGTCTCCCATCCACTCCCAGTACCAGAGGATGGAGGGTCTTGAGGCATCACCTACTGGACCTTGAAAATGTCATTCCCTTCTAATAATTTAGCTCAAAAGGCACAGAAATACTTTGATGAGACCAATGTTATCTTGCAGACGAACATGTACATGAAGATTTTTTTCTCAGTTCAACAGACAATGACAACAAAACCATTCTAAGAAACTGTTCAGAAACAAGAACTTAAAACCACTGAAACAACTGAAAAGGGAATACAGGAAGTGTCCTCTGCCTTTTTAGAATTAAGACCTGGAAAGGAATATGTGCATTTCTCACTCCTACTTTTCAGTTCTTTTAGACTAGTCTTGTCTGTTCTCTGTCCTTACCCCCCCCTACCCCCCCTGTTTTCTCAATGATTACTTCAGCTCTTGAGCCCAGACAGGCTGATCTCAATAACTCATTCAAGTCTACAATACCTTTTCAGGATAGTTCCAGTTTAACACCCATAGCTTCTTATGGCATTCAGGCATGGTTTTGGAACAGACTTCCCTGAAGTGTTTTCAAGGTTCTGTGACATACTTGCTGCACTACTGTATACGGTACATATGAAGTGCCCACCTGCATCTTCGGTATATTGATGGATTGTTTTATTTTTTATATAAACAAAACTCATAAAACTGGTTTTCTCCATGCAAATGACACTGAGATTTATCACTGATCTTTAATCTCAGAAACAGCAACTGAAGAGAAAACTTGAACGGCATCCACAGACTTTAATAGACACAAGCTGCATGTGCACGGACAGGATGGGCTGCCACCTTACATGACTTCACCCACGGACTTCACCCACGGAAACGGTAAATTTACTTAGGCCATAATTTTAATAAAAAGCTTCTGCAGCTTTTTATTTAAAAATGTCCCAAATGAAAAACACACCTTTGCAAATGCATCACAGAACTTAAGTTACCACATTCCACAATGCAATAATAAACCATGACAAAACAGTTAATGACTTATGAATTAATAACAGGCAACATTCAAAGCTGCAAAGTGTAAGTAACAAAATGACAATAAGATTAATATCTTCAGTGCAGAACATTCTAGATTAAATTGTTGTTAGTCACTTATTATTCATATTTTCATGTTCACATTCACAGTTTCAAAACAGAGATGTTAGAGGGGGGCATGGTGGGAAATGTTTTGTTAGGACAGGCAAAAATACATTGTTAATATTCACTTATAGTGTGCCGTACTGAAGATATGCAATACATCAATATTTCAATAACCAAGTGACAAACTATTACATGGCATCAGGTGAAACCTTAGGATGAAGCTGAAGAGGTCCGTCAGTGTAGCATGTATGCTGTAACCTGCATATCTTTGCAGATATTTAGTGTTATTTACACAACTAATTATAAAACAGCATAATTTTTCATATTTTTGTAATTATCTCCATATGCAGACTTGATGGTGACTGTTACTACAAGAACATTATAGGAAAGTATGACGAGCTAACCAAACTATTTGTCCTAGCTACCCTTTTTAGCTAAATCATTCATGGAAGATAAATAAAATATCCTAATGAATAGTACTTTAGAACAACATAATAAAGTATCTTCCTATCCTTCCCTACTCCTACTCTCCTCTCCTACAGTGCTGGAGAAAAAAGCTTTCAGTGCAATCAACTCTAAATAAGCATTATGGTAAAAGAGGGGGGAAATGGAACTAACTCACCACACCAACAAAAAACAAATAAATACCATCTGGTTACTACAAAGAGGAAGGAGACTTGCCGAAATGTTCCTTCAGACAATCTTAACCACCTATGGAGAAAAAAAAGAAAGTGAGAAAATTCAGACACAGACTAACTAAAATACAACTACACAGTTTTGCAAGTCAATAGAAACACTGATCTAAGCATTACTCAAAACAAATAAATAAAATAATGTGCCCTTAAAGACAGTACTCCAAAAAAAACTGTTACATAGTTACTATCGGAATATAAACAGTGGTCCTCTATAGTTAAATAGTGCACCATACTCCGTCTTCAGTTGAAGGAATGCCACACTGTTTTTCTAACCTAACAAGTCAGAAAAGCAGCTCTGTAAGGTCTGCAACTCAGCCCCTGCACATTTTTTGTTAGCATCTGAAAATACCTCCAGTAAATGCAGCAAGTTTGTAGGAATGCAAGCTTACTCTGTTGACAGGAATAATCCTGTACCTGAAGAGCAAAACTGAAATTTAAAACCAGAAATTGCTGAGAATTCAATAAAAATTACATATGGTCAAGAATATTCAAATTTTGAGGTCAAGACTTCCGCCAAGCACATCCAGGGTTCAATCCTGCCCTCTTAAATGGGCAGAATATGTTTTCGCAACTTCTTTCCTCCCCTAACCCCCACCCAAAAAAAAACATACTGCTTGACTGAACACTCTACTAAATATAAACAGGAGCTGCATGAACAGGAAAATCCATCAATATCAATCAATAACCCCTTTCCCCCATTATTTGCACATGAGGTCAAGGTGTCACTTCAACGACGACAATCATCTAGAGCCAAGATTTACACTGCCAGGTGGCTAGCCCAGTCGCTGTAGCGCTTTCACACCACACACCTATCTTCAATTTAGTGTGTCCAATCTGGCTATGGACTAGAAAATGAGTGCCTCTTTTACAAATGTATGTAAAAAATAATATATAGATCATGACGACCCAGAAAAGATGCTAGGATTCATTTTCGACAAGCATGTCAGTGAACATGAATATTCTTTCAAGTTCTGCCCAGCACTGTTAACTTTCAGAATACAATTTCTCACAAAACATTTCAGTCAGCAAAGCAATTAAATAAAGGCTGTCATAAACAAGTTTTACAATCTTAGTTATTTTTTTTTTTTTTTTGTAAAAGAAAAAACACGTTTATACACAAGCACAAAGGTCTCATTTTTGCAGTACATGTCCTTGGTAAGAGGCAGGTTTTGTTGCTGCAAGTTACAGTGCCCTTTTTTTTGGCATGTTACAGATGATTGATCCTCCCCACTCTGACCTTGATGTGACTTTAAAGCCAGCTTCACTCTTGCTGTACACTCCTTAGGCTAATCTGACTAGCAAATTCCATCCTTCTATTTCATTGCAATTGCCAATAAGCACAAAGTATAAATGATGTAAGCTACCCTCCCACTGAATTTCACAAATACATAACACGGGGTGCCTACCCAACCAACCAGTGATGCTCTTAAGACAACTGTCCTTACTACAAATTGTCTTTAGAAACTCCTCCCAGTCTCCTCTCATTTTCATATACTAGTAAGCACTAGTAGATCAAACTGGGAATTTCCTCCCTTAAGACATCTTAAAGCTCAAGTTACCCTTATTCTTATCTTCTGCCTGCTTAGTGCAGTGTACCATCTAAAAGTAGTAACCTGTTTTTCCCCATATTTCTTTTAAAATCTGCTCATCCTGGTGTTCTAGTATACAGACCCTTCCTACAGATTTACTTTCTTTAGCACTCATTAATGCCCACGTTTTTCTTCAAGGCACTAAATATCAAAGTCACATTTTAGCCCGCTTATATGTTGCCAGACTGAAAGCAATGGAAACACTGAGGCAGTGCAAGAAAGTACAGTTGTGCAAGTCAATTTACCATAACAGTAGATGTTGAAAGGATCACTGCAATAGGCATAGCTATATAAGTTCTATTTTGCTAGGGATACAACAGCCAGACAGCTTCTAAAGCTTTAGAGCACTTTCCATGCACCAAAAGTGTTATCACTTCAAGCAGATTTGAAGAAAACAAATGGCTTGGGCACCAAGCCCTTTAATGCAAACTGAAAGGAGGAAATTAGAACACTGAAGGAGGTCAATGCTAGTAAAATAAAAATGAAAGCTCTCACACTGGCAACAACATACAAACTGTGATTATTTGAATATCTACTGTTAAGGTAAGTGTACACGCAACTGTACTAAATTCATTATTTGATTTGGGTAGATAAAAAAAAAACTGTGGTAAACAGAGAACAGTGAATTCACCATTGGTTGGGACACGCTGCTTTTGGTAAAATTTGTGAGGACGAAATTTACAAATTATTTAGAAGCAGTAGTTGAAGAAAGGTGATGTGTTTTTTTTTTTTTTAATTTAGATAGAGAGCATTCATTGGCCTTAAAGGTTTGCACTTTTATAGCAATTTATAGGTACATGAGAGCTGATAAGGGCAGTGGTTTGGTCATAATGAAAAGAGAGGATTACATCAATGCAATGTTCTCACTATTATCAGAAACTTTATAGTTACAGGAAAGTTACTAAAGATTTTGTGAGAAAAAAGTATATGCTCATTGATTTAATATTATTACATTTATTATATCAAGAATGTACATCTGTTGATATGTTTAACTTCTGTATAGGAGATCCGCCTGAATTGAGTACCCTGTTTGGGATCCCCAAAATACACAAAGATCAGAATATAGACATCCTTTTAGGCCTATTGTATCTTCTCCATGAAGTAAAACAGTTAATATTTCTACATTATTAGATACTTATTACTCTGCACAACAGGATTCAGAAAAGCATTTTTAAAAGCCTCATGGTTATTTTTGGACCAATTAAACAAATGGTTTTGAAACAGAAGAAACATTATTGTGTACAGTTGATGTTAATATATTATATACTTCTATTGATCAAGATGAGGAGACTAAGTTTGTTGAATTAATTTTTAAAGTAGTATGTACATAACTTGGTTTTGGATTCCAAAACTGTCTGCATTTTGCTAGCATTAGTACTGAATAAAAAGAAGTTCTGTACCTACCATGACGTTTAAATAAAAATAAGTGGTCAATGTGCCCAAACTCACACTGATAAACTCAAAAGACAGGCACAGCAGATCAGCAAGAGATGTTTATTTTCACTCCACGATCAAACCTCACAGAACAAAAACAACAACAACTGTTTCTGTTCTGTGAGGTTTGTTCGTGGAGTGAAAATAAACATCTCTTGCTGTGCCTGTCTTTTGAGTTTACTTACCATAACGTTCCATGTTTGTTGTCCTTAATCTCGCCTTCCTTCTTGCTGGTTGGGTTTGGAGCCGATCCTCTGCTCTGACTCGGCCGATATACAAAAGCTCGAGAGCTTTTACTGGCTAGAGGCTACCCCTTATCCCAACATGCCTAGCGACAGCAACAAGATCTCATTTGTAATAGCCCACACTAGAAATGTATAGTGAGAAAAACTATTTTTTTTACTAAGCTCTTACACAAAGGTAGAAAAGAAAGAAAAAAGGACAAAGTATGGTTAGCCAACCTGGTATGTTAGCAGGAAACTCAGCTAGTGTAACCAATAAAGTACTCCTCTCGAACCTCCAGGAAGGGAGAAGGAGGAGGTGACGCAAGAAGGAAGGCGAGATGAAGGACAACATGGAAACTTTATGGTAGATACATAACTTCTTTATGTTATGTTGTCCCATCTCGTCTTCGTTCTTGCTGGTTGGGACCGCGTCCCCAGCACCTGGTTCTCGTGTGGCTTACTGGAACAAACTCTTCCGGACCCTGGAACCAAAGGTTTCCCCACTCCAGGAGACCACATCCACTTTGTAATGAGAGATAAAGGTATGAGGATTTTGTGAAACTATACTTAGAACCCATTTGTCCTGGGTGATCATGAGCCAATTTTGTGAAAAAAGTGCTAGCTTTCTTTTCTCCCCAAAGGGGCTGTCAAAAGATAAGTGCTTGGTGCTGGAAGTGGAAAGTCATTGAGACTGTTTCCTGTATGGCTGTGATTTTTCCTCTCCACTCTTGGAGGTAGAAGCGCCCCATTGTTTAGGCCTGTATGAGCCTTGGGTCTGTGATCTGCCTCTGGGGTGTCTGTATCTGCTCCTTTGTGGTCTGACACTGAAAAAGACCAATTTTTTGTAGGCCAGTTCCTGCTAAATCTGGGAGGCTGTACCTGCAAGAAATCCTTGACTGCATAGATTTAGCCTTGTCCTCCATTTTCTTCACATCTGAGGGAATAGTTTTCGAGTGTCCAATACCTTGAGTTTCCAGAGGCCCAGTCGCTCCACGTGGGAGTCGAAGCGGCCTGTGGCTCTGAGGTAGCAGTCGTCAGGGGCTGCAAAAGCGCCTCACTGAGAACCAGCGATAGGCTAGAAGAAGCCTCGTCTGTTTTGGATCTCGAATTCCTGTCCTTTTCTTTTCATTTTTTGTAAACTCCGGTAGTCGGCTGATCCGACGGCATTATATAATTAAATCTTCTGCCAAAGTAATGAAATGCAAAATCGTACCGACGCTTAATAGTGCGTTGGTTAAATCTAGCACAAAACCGACAACTAGCAACGTTATGGTCAGGGCCTAGGCAAGGAATACGGTAAGAATGAAAATCCTTATGAGGTATTTGCTTCCCACAAGAAATACGGTTATTAACTTTTTCTGACATCGGTCTGGAGCAAGAAAAAAGTTTCCCCAATGGGGTACTTAGCTTTAATGAAGACTTCGGATCTAAAATTCGAATTTAAATACTTCAGGAGTCGGCCGACCGGCACTTGCGAACTGCTTTTGCTTCGGGCACCGCACGGCAAGAAAGACTGAAGAAAATGGCATCGGCTGCATCTTATATACCCTTGGCGCACTGACGTCAGGGAAGAAGCGACAGCAACCAACGCCGGACCTAGACTTTGGAACTCAGGCCGACTGCGGGTAGCCTGCCAGCAGGATAACCCTATTGTAATGACTGCAACAGTGAAACACTATGAACATCCAAAGGATGCCCTACTCCGGGAGACCACATCCACTTTGTAATGAGAGATAAAGGTATGAGGATTTGCCCATGTTGCTGCTGCACAGATTGAATCTAAAGGCAATTTCGCTTGGAAGGCAACAGAGGTGGCTAAAGCACTGGTTGAATGTCCTCTGGGCCTTCCTGGAAGCGTCTTTTTACACAAACCATATGAATAAGTGACTGTGTCCAACAGCCATTTTGATAATGTCACTTTAGAAACTGGATAGCCTTGCTTATTGTCAGCAAAGGATATGAACAATTGGTCTGATTTTCTGAGGTCTTTGGTCTTGTGTAAATAAAAACTTAATTGTCTATGAACATCCAATTGGTGTAATCTGTACTCTGCCTTGTTGCCATAATTGGGGAAGAACACAGGAAGCTCAATGGATTGATTTAAGTTATACTCAGAACAAACCTTTGGCAACAAAGGATTGGTTCTCAGAGAGACTATCTTTGTGAAAAATGAGATATGGCGGGCGAATACACAAAGCATGCAATTCAGAAACCTGTCTAGTTGAGGTTATAGCAACCAAGAAGAGGGTTTTCCAAGACAGAAACTTCAAGGGACAAGAAGCAGCTGGTTCAAAGGGGGGCAGAATCATTGAAGCTAAAACCAAGTTTAGGTCGGGGGGGGGGGTTCTCTTAACGGGGGCCGTAAAAAAAGTGTTGTACCTCATAAGAATGCTCTGCACAACTTATGGGACATAATGTCTGAACCAAAGTCTCCTACATGAAAACTGGAGACGGCAGCCAGTTGGACCTTAATAGTTTCGGCCAGAAAGTCAAGAAATCTTGTGAACAGGAGCTGTAAAGGGATCAATGTTATTACTTTTGGCCCAGTAAGACAGCCCCTTCCATTTGCTAGTGTAAATCCTCCTACTAGTGGGCTTGTGGGAGGACACTAGTATGTGTTGTACAGCAGGGGAAATATTTGGTAGCCTGGCTAAGACTAGAAGTGGAGTAACCAAGCAGTCAACTTGAGAGTTTGAAGGGATGGGTGAAGCCCGCCTGACTGATGCGTCAGAAGGTCTGGAATTGGGTCCAGTATCCAGGGCTCCAGTTGAAGGTGATGGCAAAGAAACGGAAACCATTTCTGACAAGGCCATTAAGGAGCAATGAGGATGAGTTTGCAACCCAACAATTTTGCTTTCTGAAGTACCTTTGGAATGAGAGGGAAGGGTGGAAAAACGTATAGTAGTCCCGGAGGCCAATCGTGAACAAGTGCATCCCTGGGTGACTGTCCCGGAGGGGGAAATAGGGTGAAGCAGCTGCTGCACTTGTTGTTTAGAGGAGTGGCAAAAAGATTGCAGCATGGCTGGCCCCATTTGCAGAAAATCAAGTCTGCAACTTCTTGCTTCAAGGACCACTCGTGAGGCATGAGGATAGCCCTGCTGAGCCTGTCTGTCATCACACTGGATTTTCCAGGAATGTGCACTGCAATCAGAAAACGTTGGGAAGATATCTCCCATTGCCATATTTGAAGTGCTCCCAACACAAGGGGTAAGATCTGGTTCCACCTGCTTGTTAATGTACCATACCACTCACATATTGTCTGTCTGGATTGCAATTGTCCCTGTAGGTAGAGAGTCCTGAAGTGCTTGCAATGCCAGAAGCCCTGCTCTCATCTCTAGAACAGTGATGTGCAAATGGTACACATGAGGTTGCCACATTCCTTGGACAGTCCATCCCAGATAATGCCCCCCCCACCCTATCTGGGAAGAGTCAGTGGTCACTGTGGCTACTGGATGAGGGTCTAGAAAGGGTCTGTCCAGAGTCACCTTGGGGGGAGACCAGCCACCATACTAGGTTCTTTTTGCAAGATTCTGTGATCAAGATCATGTGTGACATTGGCAATTCCTGGAAAGACCACCGAGAGAAAAGAAGCCACTGTAGAATCTGCAGGTGGAAGCATGCTAAAGGAACTAGCGTAATAGCTGCAACCATTGAGCCAAGTACTTGTAAGACTTGTCTTGCCTGAGCTCTTGTCTTGTTTATGAGAAAGGAAACTTGTTGACGAATGGTTGACACCCTGTCTAGAGGCAGTTTTGCCATCATGCATCTTGTATCCAAGTCTGCCCCTATAAAGGTAACAGACTGATAAGGCAGACTTCGTAGTTTATTGTGATGCCCAACTGGGAACACGTTTGGATTGTGTAGCCTCATGCCTTGATTAGATGATGCTCGGTGGTAGCAGTGAGGAGCCAGTCATTTAGATATGGAAACACCTGGAAACCTAGACACCTCAGGTGAGCCGTGACCACTGCCATACACTTGGAGAACACCCTGGGGGCTGTGGTAAGATCAAAGGGCAGGGCCCTGAACTGATAATGACTGGCTCCTCCTGGAGATCTATGGAGCACATTCAATTGTCCTGACCCAAGAAGGGGAGAATGGACTGCAGTGTCACCATCTGGAACTTTGTCTTTTTTACCGAATGGTTTAGCTTGCCGAGATCCAAAGAAGACAGGGGACTGGAAACCAATCTTGGAAATAAAAAGAACCTTGAGTAAGTTCCGGATCCGATTTGGTCTGCAGGGACTTCCTGGATGGCTCTTTTTTCTAGCAATCTTTGAACCTCTAGGATTGTATGATCCCGAAGACTGGGTGAACATCTGGGATAGGACTTTTGTCTTTTGAGGAGGACTGAGAAAAGGGAACTTTGTAGCCCCTGGATATTATCGACAGTACCCATGTTTCCCTCGTGATAGATTGCCAGGCTGCTGGGTACAGTGATGGTCTGCCCCCCGATTACCTCCAGAGGTGGACAGCCGTGCCTCCCTTCAGGAGTGCTGGAAGGGCCTAGCAGAGAAAGTATCTCTGTCGCCCTACTGTTGCAGACCCCCTCTGCAGCGAGGACGGGGTTTTCCACTACTGTTTCCCCCTCTGCCCCTGGGGGAAAAAAAATCACCACGTGTCATGCAAAGACCCCTGGGATTTTTGGAACCACATTTTCCCACTCTTCTGACCCTTAGGACAGGGTCTAGATGGAGTGGGGAAAAGTACAGTTGTGTACACTTACCATAAATGGGGATGTTAGAGTGTATTCACTGTTGCAGGCATCACATTTGGGTTATCTGCCTGCAGGCAGCCCTCAGCTGACCTGAGTACCAGAGTCTTCAGATTCCAGTGTCAGATGCTCTCTCTTCTTCCATGACATCAGGGGTATAAAACATGCAGCCTACATCAGTTTTTCTTGCCCCAGATGTCAGGTGGCCCCACAATAGGAAGAAATTATATGTTATGGTACACCTCCATCAAATACCAAATACACCAGAGAAAGTACAGTTTTGTACCTACCATAAATGTAGATGTTCGAGGGCTATTACAGCTGCAGTAATTACATATGGGTTTTCAGCCGAAGTCCCTCGGTCGGCCAATTCCAAAGTCTTGGTCCGGCCGGTTGTTGTCTCTTCTGACGTCAGGAAGGCTAGAGTATAAAAGACACAGCCGACGCCATCTTCTTCAGTCTTTCTTGCCCCAGATGTCAGGTGCCCCCAAAAGGAAGGCAATACATAAATTAGTGTAATACACAAAAGTAAGCAAATAAAACATAGTAGGATAACCCAGTCAGCAGGTATGAATAGGTATTCAAACCCCAAGGTCTTACCAAGAGGGAAGGAGGGTGGGAAACCTGTACTGCAGCTGTAATAGCCCTCGAACATCTACATTTATGGTAGGTACAAAACTGTACTATGTTCATCGTGCATTACAGCTGCAGTAATTACATATGGGTAGAATCCCAAAGCTATGTGTAGGGTGGTAGGTACTATACGGAACTGGGTTGAGCTAGAATGCCCTGCAAAACTGCAGTGGCAAAGCCTGCTCTTGTTCTGGAGTATAAAGGCAGATGGTAATGCTTTGTGAAGGTATGTACAGAACTCCAAGTGGCTGCCTCCAAAATATCTTTAGTAGGCACTCCTCTGAGGAAGGCTGTAGAGGTGGCTGTGGCCCTAGTGGAGTGTGATCTGATACCAGTAGGCACGAGCTTTCCATGATAGGAGTAACAGAAGCGTATGCAGTGACCAATCCACTTGGAAATGGTCTGTTTAGTTACAGGTTTCCCCTGACCCCCCACAGCATAGGAAACTAGGAGTTGCTCTGATTTTCTGAATGGCTTGGTTCTGTCCAAGTAGTAACGTAGCTGCCTATGGATATCTAAAGAATGAAGCAGCCTCTCCCCTTTGTTTTGAGGATTGGAGTAGAAGGTAGGAAGGTGTATGGCCTGGTTTAGGGCTACCCTAGATACTACTTTAGGCATAAAGGAAGGGTTAGTACGCAGGGAAACCCTGTCCTGATGGAATATGAGGAATGGCTGCACCGCCATGAGGGCCTGTAACTCAGATACCCTACGAGCTGAAGTGATGGCCAGGAGAAAAGCTGTTTTCCAGGACAAATATTGTAATTCTGCTGAAGCAGCTGGTTCAAAAGGAGGCAATGTCAATTTTTCCAGTACATAATTAAGGTCCCAAGCTGGTACTGGTTGTTTCCTTGGAGGCCTTATGTTCTTAGCCCCTCTGAGGAACTGTCGTAGTAGTGGGTGTGAGAATAATGGAGGGTCCATATTGAATTCTGCAGAGATTGCTGAGGCATGTATCTTGATTGAGGAAAAGGAAAGTCCCTTGCTCAAAAGTTCAGTTAAGTACTGTAAAATCTGAGGCAGGTTTAATTTTCTAGGGTCCTGTCCTCGTTCTTCATTCCAACAGCAAAACCGCTTCCACTTTGAGTAAGCTTTTCTTGTAGATGGTCTTCTAGCCTCCAAAATGACATCCTGCACTTCTTTGGAGAGTAGTGCCTGATGTGAAGTTAAGGAATTTTCCATGCAGCTAGACTGAGAGTTTTCAGCTGACTGTGAAGAGTTTTGAAATTGTTCTGCGTCAGAAGTAGAGGTGTTAGAGGTAGGGGCCACGGAGGAGTGTGTGTTAGGCTCCTCAATAGTGGGTACCAATGTTGTCTCGGCCAATCTGGAGCAATCAGTATCATCCTTGGCTTGTCTGTTCTTGCTTTCAAAAGCACCTTGGGCAGCAGAGGTAGTGGTGGGAATGCATAAACTGACCAAGTTGTCCATGTGAATGAGAGGGCGTCCACTTTCCAAGCCTTTGGGTGGGAGGTCCTTGAGCAAAACTTTTTTAATTGATGATTTTTGTGGGAGGCAAATAGGTCTATGTCTGGCCTTCCCCACGCTTGAACAATCTGCATGAATACGTGTGGATGTAGTTTCCATTCGTGAGGATCTGTCATATGCCTGCTCAGAGTGTCTGCCAGTGTGTTTTCTATTCCTGGCAGGTACTGAGCCTGGAGCTCTATTTGTCTTTCCAGAGCTAGATTCCAAAGAGCCATGGTTAATCTGCACAAGGGGTATGAATGAGTCCCTCCTTGTTTGTTTATGTACCACATTACCGTGGTGTTGTCTGTTCTTATGAGCAGTTGTCCTGGATGCAGGAATTCTCTGAACGCTGAAATTGCTTTTATTACTGCCAGCATTTCTTTTTGATTGATGTGAAGGTGCTTTTCTGTTTTGTGCCATCTGCCCTGAATGCGCCTGTCCTTCATGTGCGCCCCCCAGGCGTAATCTGAGGCGTCTGTGGTTATGACTTGAGAAGCTTGAGGCTTGCAGAATGGGAGGCCTTTGTTTACTTGGCATGCTTGGGCCCACCATATGAATTCCTTTTGTAGACAGGGAATTATTGGAATCTCCACTTCTAGGCTGTGACTGTGTTGAGACCATAGATTTTTAGGTACCATTGAAGTTTCCTCATGTGCAGCTTTGCACATGGGATTAGAAGAATGCAAGATGCCATGAATCCCAGAGCCTGCAGGATTTTCCTTGCAGTAAGCCTGGTACTTTTGCAAGCATTTTGAAGTAATGAGATAGTTGCCCTTGTTTTTCTGTTGTTAGGTAAGCCATCTGGGTGTTTGTGTCCAAGTTGGCACCCAGGAAGGTAATTTTCTGAGAGGGTGTTAGTTTTGATTTCTCCTTGTTGATGGTGTATCCCAGAGAAAGCAGTAAGCGTGTCACATATGCCAGATGTTTGAGAAGCACGAGTTTGCTGTCCGCTTGGATCAGGCAGTCGTCCAGATAAGGGTAAATTTGTATCCCTTGAAGTCTGCAGTATGCAATCACTGATGCCAGGCACTTGGTGAATACTCTGGGCGCAGTAGATAAGCCAAAGGGCAATGCAGAGAATTGATAGTGATTTGAACCTGCAAGAAATCTGAGGTATCTTCTGCAACTTTGTCTGATTGGGACATGCAGGTATGCCTCCTTGAGGTCCAATGTTACCAGCCAAAACCCCTTGCCCAGCATGGGAAGGAGTTGCTGTAATGTGAGCATCTTGAATTTTGGTACTAGAAGGAATGTGTTGAGAATGGATAAGTCCAGAATGGGTCTCCAGTCGCTTCCTTTTCTTGGCACCAGGAAAAGCCTTGAATAAAAACCTTGTGCTTGTTGGTGCGTAGGTACCTTTTGTATAGCCCTCATGTTTAGGAGCTTTGTGATTTGTAGTTGTGCCTCTACCCTTTGATTTTGTGGTAGGTTTGGCATGCCTCTCATTTTTGGAAGAGTGTGGAAATGAAATTTGTAGCCTCTGTTTATTATGTCCAGAATCCATTTGTCTGTTGTGACAATATGCCAATTGTTTGCAAATAGTGCCAGTTTTCCTCCCAAAGGTGCTGCCAGTTGAATTCTGCTTGGCATGGAAATGAGGGAGTCATTGAGTCTGCTTTCTGTATTGCTGTGCACTGTCGTCACCACTTCTTGGTGTTGGCGATTGCCATTGTCTGCCTCTGTAGGACCCTTGGGGTTGTCCTCTGCCCCTTCCACGTCTGTATCTGCCTCTTTGGGCTTTGGTGGTTGGAAAGGACCAGTTTTTTGAAGGCCAATTCCTGCTGAACCTTGGTGGCTGAACCTGTAAGAAAGCTTTGACAGTTTGCATAGATTTTGCCTTTTCTTCCATTTCGTAAAATATCCTCAGCATTACCACCAAAAGAACATCCTTATGTAACGGTGCATCCAGAATTTTTGCTTTCACCTGGTCTGGAAGATTTTGTTCCCTTAGCCATGCATGTCTGAATGACTGCTCCAGTGGCTGCTGATCTGCTGGAGGCCTCTAGTGCATCATAACCACATTGTAAGGTGTGCTTGCCCACTTGTTCAGCACTATGCATCATATCCTGCAACTCTTTTAAATCTGGTTGTTCAGGTTGTGACATTTTTGTTTTTAATTGTGATAACAGAAATTGCTGATATCTAATCATATGAAACTGGCAGTTTAAGGCCCTCATGGCAAGGGTGGCCGAGGTGTAAACCTTCTTACCCCACCTTTCTAGTGATCTAGATTCCCTTTCCGTAGGCAGTGGATTCTTGGCCGTGGAAGCCTTAATTCCTTTAGGACCTTGAGAAATAGTTTCAGGGTCTGCATTATGGCCTTTATAAAGGAACTGATGAGAATTAGGAACTCTGTAATACCTATCTGGCTTAACTGGTGCAGGAGGCAGAGAATCAGGATTTAGACAGGCCTCCGAGTATACATCATCCAAAACCTCCAAAACAGGAGGAATAGCCAGAGGTCTATGCTGAGGTAACCAGAGGAATTCCCTAAGTCTTTTCTTGGAGTCTGAAAAGTCTTGGCCTTCCCAATGGAAGTGTTCTCTCAAGGAGTGTAAAGTTTCCCCAAAGCTAAAGTCCTCAGGGGGGGATACAGAAGGAATAGACTGCTCTGCATCCGAATCCTCAAAGGGTGAATAAGATTGTTCTTCAGCATCAGAATGTTCTGATAAAATGGATTCTTGGTCAGAAGGAGGAGAATCCTCCTCTACTCTGGGTCTCTTGTCCGCAGGGGCCTGTGAGCCTCTGATAAGAGTGATCAGGTCTTCAGCCATTTTAAGCATGTGCTTCTTAGGCGTGGGCCCAAGTCTTGGGCCTTGTGAGGCAGGCCTAGAAAGTTGCTTGGCTGATTTGGCTTTTGTAAAGGCCTTGATGGAGAATGAAGATGAAGGCCTAAATACACCATGGGTGGATGTAGATCTATCCACATTGGTGGGTTCGACATGAGCAGGGGCTTCGGTTGTAGTTTGGGAAGGGACAAGAACCAGCGGTCTCGTACAGAAGGCCCCGAGTAGTGTCGTCGGTAGTCAGGGACTGCAAAGGCGTCTCACTGAGAACCGCCCACGTGGAGCTTGTTTGGCGTGGTGTCGGTGGAGACCGCAGTTCTCGACTGACTGTCCTTTCTTTGCGTTTTCTAGACATAGCGGTAGTGAGTATCCGATGACATTTTATAATTAAACGCTTTGCCAAAATAGTGTTGGGCGAACTCCGCCGATAGTGCGTTTATTGAAGGTAGCAAAGCGCAGCCGAGGCGCCGTGGTCTGGGCCCAAACAAGGTATGCAAAGGGAATGGAAATCCTTATGCGGTATTTGCTTCCCACAAGAAATACAATTATTAACTTTTTCTGACATCGGTCTGAGGCAAGAAAAGATTCCCAACGGGTACTTAGCTAATGAAGACTTGGTTCCAAAATTTTTGTAATTCAGGAGCTGGCCGACCGGCACAACTGCTTCTGCCGGGCACCGGCAAAAGACTGAAGAAGATGGAGTCGGCTGTGTCTTTTATACTCTAGCCTTCCTGACGTCAGAAGAGTACGCGACAACAACCGACGCCGGACCAAGACTTTGGAATTCGGCCGACCGAGGGACCGCCTGCCGGCTGAAAACCCATATGTAATTACTGCAGCTGTAATGCACGATGAACATCTTAAATATACCAAACAAGAAGGAAAGGTAGAGCCAAGAGAAGTCGGGGGCTTGAGGGAGGGGAACCAGGACTACAAAAGCGAATACACTCAAACATCTACATTTATGGTAAGTGTACACAACTGTTCTATGTTCTTTGTGTTTCACTGTTGCAGTCATCACATTTGGGTCGCTTCCCAAAGCTAAGGGAGGGAGAAAGAAGTTAGAGAGAATTCAATAAAATAAAAGTTAGAGAGAATTAGGGCCAGCTGCAAGACTGCAGTGGCAAAACCAGCTCTGGATTTAGAAAAAAATAGGCATGTGGTAATGCTTGGTGAAGGTATATACAGGGCTCCAAGTAGCAGCTTCTAGGATGTCCCTGGTAGGAACTCCTCTGAGAAAGGCTGCAGAGGTAGATGCAACCCTGATGGAATGTGCAGCAAAGCCAACTAGCAGCTATTCAGATTTTCTGAGAGGCTTAGTCCTGTCCAAATAGAATCTAAGCTGTCTGTGCACGTCCAGAGAATGCAGTATTCGTTCCCCTTCGTTTTGTGGATTAGGGAAAAAAGTAGGCAAATGAATGGACTAAATTAGGGCAACACTAGACACCACCCTGGGCATAAAGGAATAATTGGTCCGGAGGGAAACCCTGTCTGCATGGAAGATAATGAAGGGTTCCACTGCCACGAGGACTTGTAATTCAGGCACTCTTCTTGCTGAAGTGATGGCTATAAGGAAGGCTGTTTTCCAAGAAAGGAATTTCAACTCTGCTGTTGCAGCTGGGTGAAGGGGGGGGTGAGCTTTTCCAATACAAAGTTAAAGGTCCCAGGCTGGAGTGGGGGATCTCCTGGTGGGGTGGTCTTAAATTTTTGGCCCCTCTAAGGAATTGTTTTAGCAGGGGGTGATAGAAGAGGGGTGGCTCAGTATTATAATGTGCTGAAATGGCAGAGGCATGAATTTTAACTGACGAGAAGGATAGGCCCTTGTGGAACATTTCTGTTAAGTACTGAAGAATATGAGGTAAGCTGGGCACTGTTGTGCCCATCCCCTGAGTCTGGCTCCAGGAACAGTATCGCTTCCATTTTTCAGCAGATTTTCTAGTACTAGGCCCGTCTCCAGAATGACATCTAGCACCTGCTTACTGAGGGATGCTATTGGAGAGCTCAAGGAATTAGCCAGGCTGCAAGGTTCAGGGTTTGAAGCGGAGGGTGCAGAATCTAGCCCACCTGCTGGGACAGCAGGGAAGGGGTCTGAGGCAGGTGCCATGGTTCCATCAGTGTCATACTGCGCAAGAGGGGGTACCAGTGCTGGTGTGGCCAGTCTGGTACAATCAGTATTGTCCTTGGCTTGTCCTGTCTGATCTTTAGCAGAACCTTTGAGAGGACAGGCAGAGGGGGAAAGGCATAAACCGAGAGGCTTTCCCAGGTAAAGAACAGGGCATCCACTTTCCAAGCTTGACTGTGGGGAGTCCTTGTGCAGAATTTGTCCAATTGGTAGTTCTGAGGGGAGGCAAACAGGTCTACCTCTGGAGTCCCCCCATTTGTTCCTCAAGAGGTTGAATATTTTTGGTTCTAGTTTCCATTCGTGTGGGTCCATGAGATTTCTGCTCAAGTCATCTGCCAGTGACTTTAGCTTACCTGGCAGGAAATGAGTTTGTAGGTGCACTTGGTAGCTCAAGGCTGTTCCACAGAGCCATGGCTAGTCTGCAGAGAGGATACGAGTGGGTTCCCCCCTGCTTGTTTATGTGCCACACAACTGTGGTGTTGTCCGTCTTTACCAATAGTTGCCCTGGAAGAATGCGATCTTTGAAGGCTATCAGGGGAATTCTGTACAGCTAACATTTCTTTTTGATTGATATGCAGGTGCATCTGACTCTGGTTCCATTAGCCCTGAATGCACTGCCCTGCCAAGTGAGCACCCCATGCATAGTCTGATGCATCTGTTGTTAGGGTTTGGGTAGCAGGGGGTAGAGTGAAAGGCAGCCCCTTGTTGTGGTAGTAGGCCTTTGCCCACCAAAGGAACTCTGTCTTTATACAAGGAATGATAGGAATCATAGATTCCAGGTCCTGAGAATGTTGACACCATAGGCTTTTTAGATACCATTGGAGTTTCCTCATATGCAGTCTTGCAGATGGAATTAGTAGAATGCAAGAGGCCATGAACCCCAGGGCTTGCAGAATTTTCCTTGCAGACAGCTGGGGTTTTGTGGCCAATAGTTTGAAGCAGGTTGTCAAATAAACATATTTCTCCGGAGTGAGGAAAGCCATCTGGGAAGTTGTGTTCAACCTTGCTCCCAGGAATACAATCTGTTGGCAGGGTACTAGGCGAGATTTCTTTTCATTTATGGTGTACCCCAGTGAGGTCAGAAGTTTCTTTACGAATGCCAGATGTTGTAATAGCAAGTCCTGGCTTTCTGCATGAATCAGACAATCGTCCAAGTATGGGTATATTTGAATATTTCTCTGCGTGTAAAATGCAATGAATATCCTGGGCGCAGTAGATAAGCCAAAGGGAAGTGCAGAGAACTGATGGTGCATGGAGCCTGCCCTGAAGCATAGGTATTTCCTGCAAGATTCCCTTATTGGAATGTGCAGGTAAGCTTCCTTTAAGTCTAAGGTTGCCAGCCAGGCATCTTTGCCTAGCATAGGAAGAAGCTGTTGAAGTGTTAGCATTTTGAATTTTGGGATTACCAGAAAGGTGTTTAGAATTGAGAGGTCCAGGATAGGACGCCAGGTGCTGTCTTTTCTGGGTACCAGGAAAAGTCTTGAATAAAAACCTTGTCCCCTTTGTTCTGCTGGGACAGGTTGAATAGCCCGGACACTTAGAGAGAGAACCTGCTGTTGGGCCTCCACCCACTGATTTGGGGGTAGGTCTGGCAAACCGTTTGGGTTTGGTAGTGTGTGGAAGTGGAATCTGTATCCTTGGGAAACTATGTTCAAAACCCATTTATCCTAGGTAATGAGTTCCCAGTTTTTTGCATGCAGGGCGAGCTTTCCTCCTAAGGAAGCAGGCAGTTGAGCAGGGCTTGGAAGGGTTAAGGTTAAGTCATTGTGCCATTTTTCCATAGGGGGGGTGGCTTACTACTCTCTGCTTTGGAAGTGGGGGCCCCCCACTGCTTAGGCCTTGTGCACAGCCTGAGACTGTAACTTAGGTGGTCTGCTGTTCCTGGATTTGGACTGATAAGGCCTGGAAGAGACTGGAAAGGACTAATTCTTTGAAGGCCAATGCCTACTAAATCTGGGAGGCTGTACTTATAGGAAATCTTTAACAGTTTGCATAGATTTAGCTTTTTCCTCCATCCTTTTGAAGACTTCTGCTTTGTTGCCAAACAGGCGGTCTTGGTTTAAGGGAGCATCCAGTAATTTAGCTTTAACATGATCTGGCAAGTTTTGCTCTTTAAGCCAAGCATGCCTTTTAAGTACAGATCCAGTGACAGCAGCCCTGCAAGATGCTTCTAAAGTGCCAAAACCACATTGCAAAGTATGTTTACCAACTTTTTCTGCAGAATGCATTAAATCCTGTAATTCTGTGTGTTCAGCACTGTCAGGAATCAACATCATTTTCTGTTTAAGTACTCCATAATATGCTGCTGATAGTTTAACATATGAAACTGGCAATTTAAAGCCCTAATGGCCAAAGTAGTAGAAGTGTATACCTTCTTACCCCATCTGTCTAAGGCTCTGGAATCTGTATCAGAAGGGGTAGGATTTTTGGCAGCAGTAGCCGTAATGCCTTTTGGTCCTTGGGAATTGGTCTCTGGATCCGCAGTAGGATTCATGAAGAGGAACTTGTGAGAGTCAAGTACTCTAATACCAGTCAGGTTTTCTGGGAGCTGGAGGTGAAGTGTCTGGGGAAAGGCTAGATTCAAAGAAAGCAATGTACAGAGCAGGAGGGATAGCTAAAGGCCTGTGTTGAGGAAGGAGTAAGAATTCCCTAAGCCTCTTTTTGGAGTCAGAGTAATTCTGGATTTCCCAGCGGAAATGCTCCCTAAGAGTGTGCAAGGTTTCAACAAAAGAAAAATCTGGAGGGGAAGCAGAGGGAATGGAATCCTCTGCATCAGAAACTTCATAGGTAGATAAGGGCAAATCCTGGTAATCGGAAGGAACAGAAAAATCAGATTCCTGATCAGAAGAATCAGAAGGAAAATCAGTTCTAGGTCTCTTAGAGGGGGAAGGGTGGCTTCCCCTAATTAAGGTAATAAGGTCTTCAGCCATTCTAAGCATTTGTTTTTTAGGCATATGGGCCTAAGCCTGCGGTTTGGACGTCATTTTTCTAGGTGTGGTGCGAGTTTTAGGCCTGGATGAAGACGATGACTTCGGTTTAAAATGCAAGTCTGTAGGCCTGAATACACCCTCAGAAGCTGGTGCCTGCACAGCAGCTCCGGACCCATCCAAGGTAGAGACATTCACAGGAGCCATAGTTGAAGAATCATCTCGTGGCATACTGGACTCCGAATGGGTCTCAGTAGAGGTCTGCGAATCTGAAGTAGTGGGCATCAGGGGCTGCAAAAGCTCCTCACTTACTACCAGCGGACTGGCAACTAGCTTAACGGAAGCGTTGTCTGCAGTTTTGGACCTATGTGGTCTGTCTTTATCCTTACGTTTTTTCGGCGTACTGAGACAAAGTAGGAAAATAATTTGCTGCAAAAAGAGCCTGACAACGAATAGTTCGGGGGTTGAACAAGGCACAATACCGACAGTGAGGGACGTCGTGGTCGGGGCCTAAACAGGGGATGCAATACGAATGAAAATCTCTATGAGGTATTTGCTTTCCACAGGAAAGACAATTGTTAACTTTTACTGACATCGGTTGGAGCAAGAAAAAGGATCCTCAATGGGGTACTTATCTTTTTTGAAGACTTCGGGTCTGAAACTCGAAAATGAAAATTTCAGGAGTAGGCCAACCGGCACTTGCGGACTGCTTCGGCGTCGGTCACCACATGGCAAGAAAGACTGATGTAATGGTGTGGGCTGCATGTTTTATACCCCTGATGACCTGACGTCATGGAAGAAGAGAAGTACAGTTGTGTACACTTACCATAAATGTAGATGTTAGAGTGTATTCACTGTTGCAGTCATTACATTTGGGTAATCTGCTGGCAGGTTGCCCTCAGTCGGCCTGATTAACAAAGTCTTGGGTCCTCAGTCAGTTGCTGTCCCTTCTTCCATGACATCAGGTCGTCAAGGGTATAAAACATGCAGCTGACGCCATTACATCAGTTTTTCTTGCCTAGATGATCAAAGACACGCGGAATTTGCGTTTTGGTTATGACAACTCTGAGGGGCAACAAGCTGACAATGTTAATAACGAGCAGGTTAGTTCTGTCTACATTACAGATAACTTGAAACTGTTAGACATTAAACTCTTAAAACTCAAGAAATTACAACTCGAGGTAAATTACTTCGAAGAATGCATCAAAGAGCAGATTGTACCAAAGGGGTTACGTCGCTATACATACCCTACTGGTCTTATTGCTGACTCTTTATTCCACCTAGAGTTAAACACATTGTTTGACCAACAGGGGTTAGCACTTATGGATTTAATGCTTAAGCATTATAATATACAAATAACACAGTTATCACAAGAAGTCTGTGAACTTAATTCCTTGATCACTTCTCACTCTGACTTTGTTCGCTACAAATATGACCATGAGAGATGTTTTTCCAGCATTGAACAGCTGCTGGATAGACTTAAATTCAACAAAATCAAAAAGTTGAATAGAGACCGTACTGCTTATGAGAACGGTCTCGCTTACCCTCAACCACCTACATCTCAAGTTGGGAGGGCAAATACTAGTGTGGTAAACAGGGGAACTAATGGAGAGAATTTTAAGTGCCCACCTGATGCAAATGATGAACTTTCTAACAATACCATCAGGCGTAGTGAGCGCATTTGTTCCAACAACAATAAAGGTGGCCCTACTTACAATGAAACATCAAACATTCCCAGTCATAACGCGAATAGTTTAAATTTTCACAAGGACTCCAATTCTGGAGCAATACCGAAAAAGACCAAGTACCCTCAAAAAAACCAGTACCGCAGAAACAACAAACACAAGAACTAACAAAAGACTTGCAACAAGGTGTTGCTATTGTGAAAAACAAGACTGGTGATTTTTACATATACAATTATTCTTCTATTGAAGTTGACCCAGTTGTTTTTGACATTTTAGCTAAAGGAAACACATTTGTACCAAGCCGTCAAATGGATATAGTACGTATTGTGAAAGATTTAAAACTATTTGTAAGAAAACTTAATTTAAAGTTATTTGGTAATACTCTGGGAACAGATTACTGTCCACCATCTGTATTTCGTATTCCCAGTACCTTCAACCCCCCGTTACACCCGTTGCTTAACATGTTTGAGATGGTAACTGAACTTGATTTAAGATTTTTTGCTGACAACCATACCAGTTTCTTTTGCAGTGAACCTGAAAACATTACTCGTGAGGAAATGACAGCACTTAATTTAAAACCTTAAAGGTTCGCGCTATAAAACCAGATAAAGGAGGGGGTATTGCCCTATTTGATACAGTTGACTATATAACTCGAGTTCAGACCCTTTTAGACAGTGCCGCTTATACTAAGGCATCTATTAACGAAGTTAACATAGCATATAAGCGCATTTCTGGGTACATTAATGACCTATTTATTGAAGCTAAAATAGACATCAACCAGTATAATTATATGAATATGCTATGGCCTAAAATTCCTGTCCTATTTGCAATACCTAAAATCCATAAAGACTTGGCTAATCCACCTTTGAGACCTCTAATTGACGGTCGTGGATCTATTACATACCCGTGCGCCAAAATAGTTGATAACATCTTAAAAAAATTTTTAAGAACTGAAAGCCAGGTCTGTAAGGACTCTTGGACATTCTTACAGAAAATTAATGAGCTGTCTTTTGATCCCTATAACAACTTTTTGACTATAGATGTTAAAGACTTGTATACGTCAATCCCCCATTTAGAAGGGGTGGAATGGACGAGTTTATTTCTCCACAGTAAAAAAGCATCAAGTGAAGAAATATATCTAGTTGAAGTATTGTTAGACATTATTTTAACTAACAACTTCTTTTCCTTTTATAATGATTTATATTTACAAAAACAGGGGGTAGCTATGGGGTCACCCTGTGGGGCAAGTTTTGCCAACACAGTGATGGCATACTGGGAGAAGAACTATGTGTTTAACAACCTTAGTTGTATGAATAACATTCTGTACTACACCAGGTTCCTGGATGATATTTTTATTATGTTTAGAGGTAACCTGGATTCTACAAGTAAAATGATGGAATACTTTAACTCTACAACTAGTTTCCTTAAATTCACACATAATTTTCAGGAAACTAGCATAGATTACCTTGATGTATACCTATCCAAGGACAGGGTTAATAAATGGTACTTTTCAAGAATACATCGTAAGGATACATACTGTAATGCATTTTTGCACTATTCTAGCTCCCATCCAAATCCACAAAAGAGATCTATTGTTAAAGGCCAAATGGTTAGGGCGGCTAGAATGGTGTCTCGAGAACTTGATTTTTATGATGAATGTAATTTATTAACTAGTATGTTCCAACAAAGAGGGTACCCCCTGTCTTTGAGTCAATTGTTGATGAAATTCATTGTAAAAGGTCTAGGGGACTCTTGAAACCGATCTTAGGGGACCAAGTAATGTCTGACACACCAAACTATAGTCCATTAAATTTAGAACTAAATAGTGATTGTTTGATTAGTAGTCAGACTATTATATTAAACAGGGAAGAAAACTTTGAATACAGTTTTATTACAACATTTTGCAGGGACAGTACTATGGTAAGAAGGGTTCTACTTAAGAACTGGGAATTGATAAAACAAGACAAATTCTTGGCGGAGAAATTAAATCAGAGACCAAGAATTATTTTTAGAAGGGGAAATAACTTAAAAAATATATTAGAAGTTCAAAATCATAACAACATACATAGGCTGGCAGGTATGACTAGTTGTGGATGTTGTAATATGTGTAAACACATTAATTTAGGTTACACATTTAATATTAGAGGTAAGAAATTTTATATGAAACATAACTTAAACTGTAATTCTAAAATGGTGATTTACGTTGCCTTCTGTTCCCTTTGTAAGGCATTCTACATAGGGAAAACTGAGCGTAGGCTCAGAGATAGAATATATGAACACATTTACGCCATGAATACTAACAAAGGTGACAATGCCCTTGCTAGACACAAGTTGATGTATCCTACCCACAACTTTACCTTTAAAGCTATTGATCAAATTCAATATAACATTCGAGGGGGGCCTTTTAACTTGTTATTGGAGGAGCTTGAACTTTCATGGCAAATAAAAACCAATGCTTTTTGTGAACCAGGGCTAAACGACCACTGTAATATAAAATGTCTTTTAAAATTAAGGAGTTTAAAAAGATAACCTGTAGCCTTGAAAGTATTATCCACATTAGTTGTGTCAACATTTTGGCAATGGTTATTAATATGTACTTATTGTGTGTTCTATATGAGTCTTTTACTATTTTTAACAGTTGTGTATATACACAGTTTTAACATATGCATTATTTATACTTCGCATATAGGGGCTAGTGGACATGCTTAGTGATTATTTTCACAAGTAAATATAACATATAATGTTACTTTAGATAACATATTAACATCTGCACATGTTTCTTTTGAATTTGTTGTGAAAAGTGATTCATTTAAATTTGATCATATGATGATCCTGCTCGTTAGTGAAACGTTATTTAAATGGGTTTGTTGGTTGTTATTCATAATCTGATGAAGTTGCCTTAAGTAAGGCGACGAAAAGCGCTTTATTAAACCTTTCTTATCTTATAAGCTACTTGTATACTTTTATTACGTTGGATCAGTGTGCCTGAAGCCTTTTGCCTTGTGTTTAGAACAGGAGGGATAGCCAGAGGCCTATGCTGGGGGAGCAGAAGAAATTCACTGAGCCTTTTCTTGGAATTTGAGTAATCTTGGCCTTCCCAGTGAAAGTGTTGCCTCAATGTATGCAGGGTTTCCCCAAAAGAGAAGTCCTCAGGGGGGGGAGACCGAGGGAATAGACTCCTCTGCATCAGAGTCTTCGAATGGAGAATAGGCACAATCCTGGTCCTCAGATAGTTCTGAGGCAATAGAAGCTTGATCTAAGGAAGGGTAGTCTTCCTCTAATCTGGGCCTTTTGTCAGAGGGGGGTTGAGAACCCCTGATAAGAGTAATCAAATCCTCAGCCATTTTAAGCATCTGTTTTTAGGCATGGAGCCTTGAGAGGTGTCTGAGGAACCTGTTTTTGGTTTTCATGGCTGTTTTAGATTTAGTGAAGGCTTTAATAGAGAAGGAGGAAGGCCTGAAGACCCCTTGAGAAATGGCAGGCCTGTCTAAATTCTGAGTTACCCCGCCAGGAGTGGCGTCGGTATCTGTAGTAGGAATGGGGGCCGAGGAGCCTGCAACCTCGGGTACTGAAGACACCAGTAATGCATTGTCATCGGTACTCAGGGGCTCGTGAGGCGCCTCGCTGAGTACGGAGAACTGGTAGTCGGCCTTAGCGTGGTATCAGTAGTTGGTGCGGACCTCGTATGCGGTCCTTATCTTTGCGTTTTGCTCAAAACTGGATTGAGTATCCGGCGACATAATATAATTAAATTTTTGCCAAAAAGTGGCGGGCAAACTCCGACACTTAATAGTGCTTGTTGAATCTAGCACAAAACAGCAGGCCAAGACGTCATGGTCTGGGCCTAAGCAAGGTATACAGTAAGAGTGGAAATCCTTACGGTATTTGCTTCCCACATGAAATGCAATTATTAACTTTGTCTAACATCGGTCTGAGGCAAGAAAAGTTTCCCCAACGGGTACTTAGCTTTCAAGAAGACTTCTGAAATACTTTCAGAAATCTCAGGAGCTGGCCGACCGGCACTTGAACTGCTTCTGCTTCGGGCGCGGCAAGAAAGACTGAAGAAAATGGCGTTGGCTGCCTCTTTTATACCCCTGCCGCACTGACGTCAGGGAGGAAGCAACGACAACCGACGCCGGACCTAGACTTTGGAATTCGGCCGACCGAGGACCCGCCTAACTGCAGGATAACCCATCTGTTATGACTGCAGCTGTATGCACGATGAACATCGGTGACTGGCCCGGTCCAGGTTGCAGCAGAGGAGATTGGAGTGTACCGGCTCCAAAGAGAGAGACCTTGATCTCCTATGGATCTGGACTGGCTCAAGAGAAAGTACAGTTTTGCACCTACCATAAATGTAGATGTTCTAGTGCTAATACAGCTACAGTCATAACAGATGGGTTCTCCTGCCGTCAGGCGGGTCCTCGGTTGGCCGAATTCCAAAGTCTAGGTCCGGCGTCGGTTGTCGTCACTTCTCCCCCGACGTCAGTGCGACAGGGGTATAAAAGAACCAGCCGACGCCATTTTCTTCAGTTTTTCTTGCCCCAGATGTCAGGTGCCCACAGAAGGAAGGCAATACATAAATTTATGTAATAAAGCAATGCAAAATAATCAAAATACAGTAGTTGCAAGCAAATACACCATAAATGAATACCCCAATCAGGTTGTATGAGGAGGTGTTAGCCAATAGGCCTGTCCCAAGAGGGGAAGGAGGGAGGGAAACCTGGACTGCAGCTGTATTAGCACTCTAACATCTACATTTATGGTAGGTACAAAACTGTACTATGTTCATCGTGCATACAGCTGCAGTCATAACAGATGGGTAGAATCCCAAAGCTAAGAAAGGGGTGGTAGGCACTAGGTGGAACTAGGAGGAGCCAGGATGCCCTGCAAGACTGCAGTGGCAAAGCCTGCTCTAGTTTTGGAGTATAATGGTAGGTGGTAGTGTTTGGAGAAAGTATGCAGAGAACTCCAAGTGGCTGCTTCCAAAATATCTTTGGTAGGAACTCCTCTGAGGAAAGCTGCAGAGGTAGCTGTGGCCCTTGTGGAGTGAGATCTGATGCCTGCAGGTACAGTTTTACCATGAAAAGAGTAACAAAAGCGTATGCAGTGGGCTATCCATTTTGAGATTGTCTGTTTGGAAATTGGCTTCCCTTGAGCTCCTATAGCATAGGACACAAAGAGCCATTCTGTTTTTCTGAAAGGCTTTGTTCTGTCCAAATAATAACGCAGCTGTCTGTGGATGTCCAAGGAATGTAGTAGTCTCTCCCCTTTGTTTTGAGGATTAGGGTAAAAGGTAGGTAAGTGGATAGCCTGATTCAAAGCTACCCTGGATACCACCTTTGGCATAAAGGACGGGTTGGTTCGTAAGGAAACTCGGTCCTGATGGAAGATGATAAAAGGCTGCACTGCCATGAGGGCTTGTAGTTACGATACCCTGCGAGCTGAGGTGATAGCCAAAAGGAAAGCTGTTTTCCAGGACAAATACTGCAAATCTGTGGAGGCAGCTGGCTCAAAAGGAGGCAAGGTCAGCTTTTCTAGAATGAAATTGAGGTCCCAAGCAGGTATTGGTCGTTTCCCTGGGGGTTTTATATTCTTAGCCCCTCTGAGGAACTGTCTTAAGAGGGGGTGAGAGAATAAAGGTGGATCAGTGTTGTATTCTGCAGAAATGGCTGAGGCATGGATTTTGATGGAGGAAAATGAAAGTCCACTGCTTAGCAGCTCAGCTAGATACTGTAATATTTGAGGTAAATTCAGTTTTCCAGGATTCTGGCCCTTTTTCTCATTCCAGGCACAAAACCGTTTCCATTTTGCGGAGTAAGCTTTTCTAGTAGACGGCCTTCTGGCCTCCAAAATGACATCCTGCACCTCCTTGGAGAGTAGAGTCTGTTGTGATGTTAAGGAATCTTCCATGCAGCCAGATTGAGTGTTTTCAGCTGACTGTGGAGAGTTTTGAAGCTGTGCTGAGTCAGAAGAGGCATTAGAGGTAGGGTCCATGGTGGGGAATGCGTCAGGCTCCTCAGGAGTGGGTACCAGTGCTGTCTTGGCAAGTCTGGAGCAATGAGAATCATCTTTGGTCTGTCTGCTCTGGTTTTTAATAGAACTTTGGGCAGCAGAGGAAGAGGCGGAAAGGCATAAACTGTCATTGTTGTCCAACTGAAAGAGAGAGCGTCCACTCTCCAGGCCTGTGGATGAAAAGTCCTTGAGCAGAATTTTGTTAATTGGTGATTTTTGTGGGAGGCAAAGAGATCTATGTCTGGCCTTCCCCATGCTTGTATTATCTCTGTAAAAACTTGAGGATGCAACTTCCATTCGTGTGGATCTGTCATACTTCTGCTTAGGTTGTCTGCCAGCGTGTTTTCCTTGCCTGGCAAGTACTGTGCTTGAAGTTTGATTTGTAATTCCAGAGCCATGTTCCAAAGTGACATGGCCAGCCTGCATAGGGGGTATGAATGGGTTCCTCCCTGTTTGTTTATGTACCACATTACTGTGATGTTGTCTGTCCTTATCAATAGTTGACCTGGATGCAGAAGGTCTTTGAAAGCTATAATAGCATTTATTACTGCTAGCATTTCCTTTTGATTGATGTGAAGGTGCTTTTCTTTTTGGGACCATTTGCCCTGAATGCACCGATCTGTCATGTGCCCCAGGCGTAGTCCGAGGCGTCTGTTGTGATGACTTGATTTGCTTGAGGCTTGCAGAATGGGAGACCTGTGTTTGTTTGGCATGCTTGAGCCCACCACAGAAATTCCTTTTGAAGACATGGAATTAGTGGTATTATTGCCTCCAAACTGCGGCTGTGTTGAGACCATAGGTTTTTCAGGTACCACTGAAGTTTCCTCATATGCAGCTTTGCACATGGGATTAGTAGGATGCAAGATGCCATGAATCCCAGAGCCTGCAGGATTTTCCTTGCAGTCAGCCTGGTGAAATTTGCTAGTTTTTTGAAGTATTGAGTTAGTTGCCCCTGTTTCTCTGGCGTGAGGTAGGCCATCTGGGTGTTTGTGTCCAAGTTGGCACCCAGGAAAATTATTTTCTGAGAGGGTATTAGCCTTGATTTCTTTTTGTTGACTGTATCCCAGAGAATTCAACAACATTATTACAAAAGCCAGATGTTTCAGAAGTATGTGCTTGCTGTCCGCTTGGATCAGGCAGTCGTCCAAATATGGGTATATTTGTATCCCTTGAAGTCTGCAGTAGGCAATTACTGATGCCAGGCATTTCGTGAATACTCTGGGAGCAGTAGATAAGCCAAAGGGCAATGCAGAGAATTGATAATGGGTTGAACCTGCAAGAAATCTGAGGTATCTTCTGCAATTTTGTCTGATTGGGACATGCAGGTATGCCTCCTTGAGGTCCAATGTTACCAGCCAAGACTCCTTGTCCAGCATGGGAAGAAGCTGCTGTAATGTGAGCATCTTGAATTTTGGTACTAGTAAAAATGTGTTTAGGATGGATAGGTCCAGAATAGGTCTCCAATCTTTTCCCTTCCTTGGTACCAGGGATAGTCTGGAATAAAAACCTTGACCTTGTTCTTAAGTACCTCTTGAATAGCTTTCATGTCCAGGAGATCTGAAATTTGTCTTTATGCCTCTGCCCTTTGGTTGTGTGGCAGGTTTGGCATGCCTCTCATTTTTAGAAGGGTGTGGAAATGGAATCTGTAGCCTCTGTTTATAATGTCCAGGATCCATTTGTCTTTTGTGACAATATGCCAATTTTTCGAAAATAATGCCAGTTTTCCGCCTAAGGGTGCTGTCATTTGAGCCTTGCTTGGCATGCAAAAGGGAAAGTCATTGGGCTTGCTTTCTGAATGGCTGCGAACTATCCTCACCACCTCTTTGTGTAGGAGCTTGCCATTGTCTGCCTCTAAATGATCCTTGAGATTGCCCTCTGCCCCTCGGGTGCCTGTATCTACCTCTTTGGGGTCTGTCCGTGGCTGGAAAGGACCAATTTTTGGAAGGCCAATTTCTACTGAAACGTGGAGGTTGTACCTGCAGAAAATCTTTCACTGTTTGCATGGATTTAGCCTTTTCCTCCATTTTCTTTAATACCTCCTCAGCTTTAACACCAAATAATACATCCTTTTGTAGAGGGGCATCTAGTAATTTAGCTTTGACATGATCTGGTAAGGTTTGCTCCTTGAGCCAGGCATGTCTACGCATGATGACTGATCCTGTAACAGCAGCTCTACATGAGGCCTCTAGAGCATCAAAACCAAATTGCAAGGTATGTTTACCCACTTGTTCTGCACTATGCATCAAATCCTGCAACTCCTTCAAGTCTGGTTGTTCAGGTTGTGACATTTTGCTTCTCAACTGTGATAACAGAAACTGTTGGTACTTTAACATATGGAACTGGCAGTTTAATGCCCTCATGGTTAAGGTGGCCGAGGTGTATACCTTTTTTCCCCACCTTTCTAAAGATCTGGAATCTCTCTCGGAAAGTAATGGATTTTTAGCAGTGGAGGCCTTAATACCCTTGGGGCCTTGTGAGATGGTTTCTGGGTCAGCCGCATGGCTTTTGTATAGAAATTGGTGTGAATCAGGAACCCGGTAGTACCGGTCAGGCTTGACTGGGGCTGGAGGTAAAGAATCCGGGTTAAGGCAGGCCTCTGAATACACATCATCTAGTATGTCTAAGACAGGAGGTATAGCCAGAGGCCTGTGCTGAGGTAGCAAGAGAAAATCCCGAAGCCTTTTCTTGGAATCTGAATACTCTTGGCCTTCCCAGTGGAAGTATTCCCTTAAGGTATGCAAGGTTTCCCCAAATGAGTAATCCTCTGGTGAGGAGACAGAGGGAATGGACTCCTCTGCATCTTCAAAAGGGGAGTAAGAATGTTCCTGTTCATCCGAGTGCTCTGAAATAATGGAGGCCTGGTCAGAGGAGGGGGATTCTTCCTCCACTCTGGGCCTTTTGTCCAGGGGGGGGGGGTTGAGAACCCCCGATAAGAGTAATTAAATCCTCAGCCATTTTAAGCATCTGTCTTTTAGGCATGGGGCCTGGAGAAGGACCCTGTGTAGCTGGTCTCTTAGAATGCATGGCTGCTTTAGACTTAGTGAAAGCCTTGATGGAAAAAGAAGAGGAAGGTCTGAAGACACCTTGAGAGGAGGCAGACCTGTCTACATTTTGAGTTTCACCACCATGAGTGGGTTCGGTATCTGTAGTCGGGGTGTGGGACGAGGAGCCTGCGACCTCGGGCACAGAAGACACCGCCAATGAAGTGTCGTCGGTAGGCAGGGGCTGCGTAGGCGCCTCGCTGAGAACCAGACCACCTGTAGTCTGCTTTGGCGTGGTGTCGGTAGAGGCCGCGGACCTCGTGTGTCGGTCCTTATCTTTGCGTTTTTTAGACAAAACTGGAGTCGGAATATCCGACGACATAATATAGTTAAATTTGTTGCCAAAATATAGTGCTGGGCGAACTCCGCCCGACACTTAATGGTGCGTTTGTTGAATGTAGCACAAAAACGACAGACCGAGACGTCGTGGTCTGGGCCTAAGCCAGGAATGCAGAGGGAATGAAAATCCTTGTGCGGTATTTGCTTCCCACATGAAATACAATTATTAACTTTGTCTGACATCGGTCTGCGGCAAGAAAAGTTTCCCCAATGGGGTACTTAGCTTTCAAGAAGACTTCGGTTGCAAAATATTCGTAATTTCAGGAGCTGGCCGACCGGCACTTGCGAACTGCTTCTGCTTCGGGCACCGCGCGGCAAGAAAGACTGAAGAAAATGGCATCGGCTGGTTCTTTTATACCCCTGTTGCACTGACATCAGGGAAGAAGCGACGACAACTGACGCTGGACCTAGACTTTGGAATTCGGCCGACCGAGGACCCGCCTGACGGCAGGAGAACCCATCTGTTATGACTGCAGCTGTATGCACGATGAACATCACAGATGGAGCCGCCAGGGACTTAGCTTTGTTGGAGCTAATGCTAGGGGGCCAATAGAGCCAAAGGCTTCTCTGTAAATTTAGTCTATTCTGAGCTCGCAACCGATGGCTTGGAGTGTTTCTCAGGCACTTTGGCTGGCTGAGGGCCCTGAGACGAGGCATCTTGAGGGTTCTTCAGGTGGCCACGTAAAATAAGCTTACTTCTTCTCTCCTGCAGGAGTCTGGAACTGAAAGCACGAAAGATCGACCAAGAGTCCTGCAGGTGAACAGCCCCTAAACAATAAACACAACTCATGCGCCCATCCTTAAGGGACATTTTCTGGCAACATGAGTCGCATTTTTTTTTACACCTAGAGAGTTTAGACTCTTTAGACATAACTAGCACTAGTCAGAGAAAAGATTTTCACAGAGAAAAACTATCGCTCACAGCCTACAACAAGCAGAAGTAAACAGGCGGATAACCACAAATGAAAATCTTTTAAAATGATCTTTTTTTGTTTTTGTTTTTGAAGAGAGAAGGAAGGAAGGAAGGGGGAAGAGACTCTAATTTAAACAGCAACTCCCTCGATGGGAGAGCCTCTAACTAAAACGTACAGTTGTGTACACTTACTATAAATGTAGATGTTAGAGTGTATTCACTGTTGCAGTCATTACATTCGGGTAATCTGCTGGCAGGTTGCCCTCAGTCAGCCTGATTAACAAAGTCTTGGGTATTGCGCCAGTTGCTGTCCCTTCTTCCATAATGTCAGGTCGTCAGGGGTATAAAATATGCAGCAGACGCCATTTTATCAGTCTTTCTTGCAGTGCGGTGCCCGAAGCAGAAGGAGTTCGCAAGTGCCGGTCGGCAGACTCCTGAAATTTTCGTTTTAGAGTTTCAGAACCGAAGTCTTCAACTTAAAGCTAAGTACCCCATTGGGGAAACTTTTTCTTGCTCCTTACCAATGTCAGTAAAAGTTAACAATTGCATTACTTGTGGAAGGCAAATACCTATGAGGATTCTGATGCAGAGGATTTCATTCCCTCTGCTTCCCCTCCTGAGGATTTTTCTTTTGGGGAAACTTTATATACTTTAAGGGAGCATTTCCATTGGGAAAGCCAGGAATTTTCTGACTCAAAGAAGAGGCTTAGGGATTTCCTTCTACCTCAACATAGGCCTTTAGCTATACCTCCTGTACTAGACATTGTTGATTATGTGTTCTCGGAATCTAGTTTGGCCCCTGATTCCCTGCCTCCGGCTCCTAGTAAACCTGACAGACAATACAGGGTTCCCGAGTCCCACAAGTTTCTTTTCAAAAATCCTGTTGCAGATCCAGAAACTATTTCTCAGGGGCCCAAGGGCATTCTACTGCTAAAAATCCTACCCCTTCTGATAGAGACTCCAGGGCACTGGATAGATTGGGTAAAAAGGTTTATACTTCTGCAACCTTGGCAATCAGAGCTTTAAACTGCCAATTTCATATGTTAAAATACCAACAGCATATTATTGGTCTGCTTAAACAGAAAATGATGCCGATTCCTGACTGTGTGGAAAATAAAGATTTACAGGATTTAATGCATTCTGCTGAACAAGTTGGAAAACATACTTTGCAATGTGGTTTTGATTCTTTAGATGTCTCTTGCAAATGTAATGACTGCAACAGTGAAACACTAAGAACATCAGCAATCCCAGAGAAAGTGTGAAGAAAGGGAAAAACCCTCTAAGTTAAACAGGCTGTAAGGGGAAAGCAGGCCTGAAAGAAAAAATGATGGCCAAAAAGCACCACAAAGAACAGAGAAAGGGGTCGTTAGACTAATAAGAAAGATACACTCTCTAACGAGTCAATATAACCAGTAAGTTTACCAAAAACTTAGCAAGTAACTAGAAAAACAAAGTACTTGGCTTGAGCCAGTATGGCGCAATCTCGACGCTGCAAGCAGCAAACGAGATCTGGTTAACTGCCACTAGGCATGTTGGGATAAGGGGTAGCCTCAAGCCAGTAATGTTCTTGAGTTATTGCATATCTGCTGAGTCGGAGCAGAGGATCGGCTCAGAACCAAACCAGCAAGAACGAAGGCGAGATGGGACAACATAACATCAACTTTTTTTGAATTTGAATCTAGCATTTACCAGCAGATCTCAGGAGTGGCTATGGAGTTTAGGGTAGCCCTAGCATTCACCAACCTGGTGATGTGTTGGTGGGAGACTCCGTATTTAACATCCCTACCCCCTTTTAGGTTTGTTACATTTTATTAAAGATAAACTGAGATTTTTTTTTTGGAAGAGTAGCAAAGAGGATTTTGTAATTTTTTACAGAAATGAATGATAGTATGACATGGCTAAACTTTCAAGTTAGTTGTTTAGGTTTAACGGTCAATTTTTCAGATGTTAAATTAACTGTTGATTCTGCACAGACTAGATTAGCAATATTTACAGGAAAAAGACATTTAGTAATAATTACTCTCACTTTTCAGCCTATTTTTATGAAGTACAATATTTTTAGAGGTCAAGTTATCTGGCTGAGACGTGTTATTAGTAAAAAATCTTTTTTAAAAAAGTTGATTTACTGATCAACATGTTTCTTGATAGGGGTTACCCTCACAATAAGTTGATTGAGATATCTAATGAAGTTAAGTTATTCTTAGCTCAGGGTGCATCTGAAAGATTAAAATATGAGTTTGTCCCAAAGATTAAAAATGTGGTTGTTACTGGAGAAAAACATTTATCTTTTTCTGTACCTATGCGTTTTGAAGGGAAACTGATAAAAGATATTATTGAAGAAAATTGGAAAGTTGTTTTAGGAAATAAAGATCTTGGTGAAGTAATAGGGGCAAAAATCAAATTTTATATATAAAAGAACGCATAATTTAAAATACTTACTAGAGCATGTTAGAGAAAATAGCAGTTATGTGGGCACTGGGCCTCTTGGTACTTTTCCTTGTAAAGGATGTATATTTTGCAGCTTTATTTATCCTGAAAGTCTGTATGCGTTTAAACACAATTATATACTTGAACCTAAATTCTAAGAGTGCAGGTTTAGTGTACTTAACTATCTGTTGTTCTTGCCATTGTACTTACATTGGCAAAACAAAAAGAACACTTGGTTGTTGCATTAGTGAGCATATTGGAATAATATGTAGAGAAAAACACAATGTAGTCACCTCCCAAAAGTTCTTGTAGCCAAACAACTGAGGAGTATAAAATAATGCTGAAAGAACCACCACGACTGTATAATCCAAAGATCGATTTATTCAGATAAAAATGGATAAGCGCTTTCACGTAACCAAATGTACGCCTCTTCAGATCAACAACTTTTTTTAAGACCAGTAAATATATACAAAGCATGTGACCATCAATTTATCAATTAACCAATTTATAAAATCAACTTCTAAAAAGAATACGCTCAACTTATTTAACTCTAATGGAACGTGCATCAAGCACTGGCTTAATACTGATGCTATTATTAAGTCCTGGTGCTATGTGTGCTCTTAGTCTAAAAATCCATTGTAACTCTATCCTTTCTAAATAATTATTATTGTCTCTCTTAAATTCTTTGTTATTGGTTGTAAAACCCTAAAATTAAAACTATGTCCTTCCTGTTCTATAATATGTTTCGCTAAAGCATTTTGTATATTCTTAATGTCATATACATGTTGATATACTCTTCTCCAAGACGTTTCAAGGTCTTTCCTACATAAAAACTTTGACAATTGTTACAGCAAGCAAGACAAACTATATTAGTACGACTACATGTAGCAAAAAACCTTGGTTCAAAAGAAAAATTCAGATATGGATGTTGGAAATTTTGTTAATCACATATTACTTCACACATTTTACATTTCCCACATGGGAATGTACCCAAACGTTCATAGTGTGTGCCTATAAACTTTACCTCTCTCTCCACATAAACGTTTCAAATTTTCATTATTTTCATAGGAGAAGCTAGGTGTTTCACCTACCCATCCCTTTGTTTTTTCATCTATGGTTAAAATCCGACAGTTTCTCCTTATTGTATCAGTTACTATCTTATTATCTTTAGTATAGTTCATCATAAAACGAATTGGATGTTTCCTACTCTCCGGAGTATCTTTTTTGCTTTTTATATCTATAGATGCAGTTCTCATCTTTTCTTTTATGTTTTATCTTCACTCTAGCTCTTTCCAATTCAGTTTCTTTATAACCTCTTTCTAATAATAGCTCCTCCAATTTCTCCATCTCCCATTTCTCATCTTGTGAGGCATTACATATTCTTTTTATTCTTCTCATCTGTCCTTCTGCTATGTTGTTAAATACATAACTTGGATGCATGCTACTGCGATCCAATATACTACTTCTCCAACATTCTTTGCGGTATAGCTTAGTATTAACATTCCCCCATACATCTCTATATATTGTTATATCTAAATAATTCACTGCTTCATATGAATAAGTAACTGTAAATTTCAGGAAGGATGTTGTTGATTCTAAGTACGCTATATACCCTTTTAATGACTCTTCTTCTCCCTTCCAAAATAAAAGAATAATCATCTACAAAACATCTATATGTAATAATATTAGTGCTTAAATTATGACCTTTTAAGAATTGTCTTTCCCAATAATAAACTACTAAATTTGCATATGAATTAGCGCATGGGGTGCCCATGGCAACACCCCATCGCTGTAAATAAAGCTGTTGATCATAAACAAAAATGTTATTAGAGAATACTAAATCTAATAAGGCACACATTAGCATAATTTCATCATTACTAGTTGTCATCATAGTACTAAGTATATCTCTTATTGCTTCTATTCCATAATCATTAGGGATGACAGTGAATAGACTCTGTACATCTAATGTAGCCATTAAGTACTGCTTCACACTTAGTTCCACTGCCTTCTCTCTCAAGTGATCTAACAATTGTGTTGTATCTCTGAGAATGCTAGGCATATTCCTCACTATTGGTCCCAATTTATTTTCGATATATAGGGATATATTCACACACACAGCATATATATATATATATATATATATATATACATACACACACACACACATATATATATATATATATATATATATATATATATATATATATATATATACACACACACACTTCCCATACTGTTGAATGACAGTGCTGCACAATATGTGTGAGAGAACATCACACATCTATATACACATTAGTAAGTGGGTGCAAAATGGACAGGTATGTCTGGTGTGAAATCCTTGTTGTGAACACATTGCCCTTGTTTGTGAAGGTGAGATTGGTATGTTGGGGAAGGATAGTAAGTATATTGGGGGAGGTAGGTTGGGTTGGAAGACGGAAAAGACAGCATACAGGGGCAGTATATGACATGTGGTGGGTAAACACCTTGGACGGGAAGTGATGTTTGGAATGTGGAAGCCCATGAGCCCCATATGGAAACAATGGGACCAAGGTCTCCACCCCATGGGCAGTCACAACTGTAGCTTCACAGCCCTAAAGGTGACTGGGCTGGGGGCTGAGCAGGAAAAGCATGCGGACCCTGCAATTGCGTACCAAGGGCGTCAAGGTGGTGTAGCACATCCCCCAAGTCTCTGTGGAGCTCCCTATGCACCAGACCCTGGACCTGACTTCAGGTGACAGAATCCTGTCTGTGTGTGCTCCAGGGGGAGGGACGAACACCATCCGCTGAGGTGGTTCCACCTGAATGTAGTGCAGGACCAGCAGATAATGAGATCCCAGGGTGGGTCCCAGATGTGCTATGGCCTGGTAACATGGCCAGATGAGGTGGGAGAGGTAGTTCTGCTGGAACGGTCTTCTCAAACATGCTATTGTGTCACAGTTATAGGACATATGTGGGTAGTAATAGTCCACACATTCCAGGATTATGTCTAACAGCATGCACAGATATCCCCATTAACACAAAACACCAGATTTGCAGCAGTCACATAGCAAACAGAACACATGAATATATGGAACCAAAGTGGCCCTTACAATGGCATGCAGGTGACATTGTTCGCAACAGGCCACCAATTATGGTGTTTCAACATGAACATGACTAGAAACACACTGCACAAATTTTTGTACAATACGATACATGTCCCAACAGTAGGTTTGCTGTAAACATACCCGTTGAGTTGTGTGTTCGGATTATTGTTGCAGATATGGTGGGGGGAGACAGAGATGTGTATTAACAACTATTACATCCTTGCAGTATGAGGTCCTCAAACCTTTCTTCTTCTTTACATCTTTCAGGCATCATGTCACGGGAGCGCTTGCAGCACAACACCACCCTGTTTGGACATACAGCCCATGATCTGCAGGACAGGACTGCCTTGTGGAACAAGCTCGTCCACAGGGTAAATGATGTCAGCCTGCATAACCGCAGTTATGAGCAGGTCCGACATCGGTGCACTGACCTACTCCGCCATGCCTGTCAGCATGCTGCTGCGGTTAAGAGAGGGACCAGCTAGTCACGGGGGGGGGGGGTCATGCCATCCAGACCCCCCTGACACATGCCAAGGAGCTTCGCCAGCCTCGGGGCACCTGCCGCCCACAAACACAAAACCCTGCATACAGCATTCTGGAGGTGGGTGCTACCCACACAATGGATGAGGAGCGTGCAAGTAAGGCCACAGGGCACATCAGTATCCCACTGTTGCTTATCCATCTGCATCTGTAGAGTTTAATCATGCATATGTGGGATAAAATATATATATATGGTCTGTTGCTGCATTGTAGTAATAAACAGATGTGCATAATCTGTATTATTGTGGGTTTGTACTGTTGATGTACTGTAATGCTGTTCCCACCATGTACCAATGCCACAGGTGTGGCTACTGACATCACATCTCTCACAACTATGCAGGTCCCTCTGGTATACCTCTGGGGCTGCAGCCTGTAGCTGGCGAGTATGGCGTTTGTTCAGGTTTGCCAATACACTGGCCATAGCCATGGTATTTGCCATGCACACATTTAACACACCTACCCATAATGCATGCTGTACATGTTCACTTATCGTTGCTGTTAACTGCACTCATCACAGTGGTCACCATGGTGGCATATCTGAAGGGTATGTAAGAGTCCTGCAATATAACCAACAACCTGTCATTGCAAGATGTGTGCACAGAGATGAACACAATGGAGGGACAAATGGCCTACACTAGAAACATGTCTGAAACATCACCCTTTTACAGTGCTACAACAGTGTATATACCACTATTGCAATGGCAACTGTTACAGATCTACACAATGGCATATCACAATACTGCATTCCGCGACCCTTACAACTGTGGTCCTAACATGAGCAATGAATGTGTAATATGGAATCCTATGTTAGGACAGCAAATATGGGGAATACATACCTTAAACACTGGAAGCATGTGTGTGCATACACTCCAAATAACATTGTAGAAGCAGCATTTGAGGTACTGACAGCATTCACTCAAGTATGGACCTTCCAGCAAGTACAGGTCCTCAATGTCACACCAAGAAATGGTCTGCTGTCCAAGACTTTTGTCCATCAAATGTGCCCACTTACCTGCAACACAGGCAGCCGTGGCTTGCACACATCTTACAAGCCATGGAATGGATCCCATACCAAACAGGTAGCATGCAGGAGTGGGACACGTAGCCTTACCTCACCACTGCATATAAAAATGGCAAACAGTGCAGTCATGTATGTGGCGAGGATGTATGGAACAAGATTAATGTAGAAAATAAACAGTTGGCCATCCAAGACAGATCCTGCAAACTGGTCATGCAGGCTGCCTAGTAACATGCCGCAACACTGAGGGAGTTGCAGGAATGTCTAGCAAGTACTGGCTGTGCAGTACCTGTGTCAACAATCGCCTGGACTCTGATTAAGTGTGGCCCATGGGTTAGGGTAATCAGATGGGACAGTTGTTTCACAGAAAACATCAGCCATGGCTCTCTACAGGTAGTGTATGCCTAACATCAAATGTCCCCCAAAGGCATGTGTTGCAATGTATAATGCTGTACCAAGACCAAGTTGGAAATCTACAGACAGTATCAATTAAGATACATGTGCTGCACAAGCAACACCTCACCCCACCTCAGGCCCACCATCCCCATTTGTACCTTGATGGTGCAGAGTGTACACCTGTAGGTCTGAAATTCATTAGCAGGGACTAGGCCAGTATACATGGTGTTCTGAATTTGGGACACAGCAAAACGACATGTTCAGCCCATAGTTGTCAAGCATCTGCAAAAAGGAAAAGGATGGGGAGGGAGTGTCATCCTGAACCACAACAGTGAAATGAAGCAGACATCCAAAGCTCGCTAGGAATGGTATATGCATACAGTCAAGGTAATGAATTGTGGCAGACATAACTCCACAGCAATAGTGATGGCACTGTGTGACCTCCAAGGGCTGTGCACATGAGTTGACCTTGCAATCATGCAGAGTTGAGGGACATTTGTAGGGCAGAGTGACCAAATACTGGCAAATGCAGATGGCCCATGCTACTATACCCCTTCCAGGAATAGTGACTGCTATAGTACCCTTAACAGTTGGTGCAACAAACCGTATTGTTAAGGGTGTGCACACTTATTCACCCACAATTTGTATGCATCTCAATCAGCATCTGCACAACTAACACATTTGTTTGATACTGCATTTGATTGCACAGGTCATATGTCCCATATCAGGTTAGTGTAATGTAAATATATGCAGTAATGTGGCCCGATGGCATATCAGGGAAGAGGGTGCCATGTCAATAAAGGTGTGTACACTCCTCATAGCCACAGTAAGGTCTGAAGGTTGTCAGTGCAATTGTATTTTATTGGCCATACATGCACCGCGGATGATGAGATCTGTAAATCAGACATCAGGCATTCACTAATGACATCGGTCCACATATCATCCCAGGTATATGTTGGACAAACACATAGGGGCTGTGAGCAGCAGAGCAAACATAACTGACACATACACATTCAGCAATGGTGTGTACACCTGAGAGGTATGGTGCACAGTACATGCTAGGGTGCTGAACAGGTGCACAGCAATACTGTGTACATGGGTGCATTGTGTTCCAGGGGAAGGGGCATCACCTACCAACACAACCCATGCATCACAGAGATGTATAATGTTGGTAACAGGGATTGACTACAGCTGCACTGCATGCTGTTCAGTGTGTATGTCATGCATGTTGACAGACAGGTAATGAGAGGTCTGTGTATAAAATCTTTGTGCAACCTCACCTGTAAGTGTGTGTGTGTGTGTGTGTGTGTGTGTGTCTATACACACACACACACACACACACACACACACACAGAGTTGAGCAATGATGTACAGGTCTTAAAGTGCATTTCCTGTTTTCCCCTCACAGGTGGCAAGGTGGGTCAGGGTCCCTTCTGCAGACAAACTGATGTTAGTGTCCACACAGACACTGAAAATGGTGATAGGTGTGTTGAGGTACAGGCAGGGTTGTCAGGGGCTTAAACTGCGCCATCGTTTGACATCCCACTGTTATCCACCCAATCCCCGCACACAATCACATTGTCTATACATACCCCATCACCAGTGGCCACAGATGGAGAGTTGGTGGGTGGTAGCATGGGACAGGACAGTGTGGTGTCTATGGCATGTGTCTGGACACAACAGCCATAGCAGAATGCCCGGCAGGGTACCACACAGGCAGATGCACAGGGGTGCTCATAGGAGAGCTGATGGTCATCATGGCCCTAGCAGAAGTGCCACATCTGGTGTCACCAGACATGTTTCAGGTCATTATGGAGGCGCAGGCACATATGGAACGGTATACAAGACAGGGTCTGAGGCTGCAGAGGGCTACTCATTCCGCTTTTAACAACATCTGTGATCTTGCAGGTGCCCACCGTTATTTTGCAGAGGTCATGGTTAGACAGTTGGGTGAGATGGTGGGAATACTCGACCGTGGAATGTCTGTGCATGAGCATATGGTGGGAGTAGTGAGACGGCCACATGGACATAGGCCAGCAACACCAACAGCTGGAGGCTGACATGGACGTGCAAGAAGTCAGAGTCGCTCCCATAATGGCAATACCAGCCCCAGCACTGCAGGGGGGGGCACTGTCCACACAACACAGGCCACGTGCACATGACCCTGGCCATTCCCAAGAGGGACCTGGATTCAGCGGACATATGTCATCATCAGGGGAAGAGTACCATATCGTTGCTTGTACCTGGTGGTGCCAGTGGACACAGTTCTCGTGTCCGAAGACTGAACTGCACACCCCGCCAGGTACGGTCGGCAGCTGTCCAACAAACCACTGTACAGGCCAGCCACATGGCAGAACTGTGTGCATGCATACTCACACATCACCAACACAGCTAGGGCAACCCCATACCTACACACACCACATCGCAACAGCCCAATTAATAATTAAACCCCCTAACACACACACACACACACACACACACACACACAACGTATGGCACACCCTGTGCATACGACGATACCTGTGCCACATCCCTGTCATCCATAACATCGATGCAGGGACAGGCTAATATGGTTCTGATGCACATAGTGACTGTACTACATTGTACCAATGTAATGCTGTGTAACATGTTTTCAGCACTAAAGTTTAATGCTTACATGTCAGGAAGTGTAGCTATCCAGCCATGATGCATTACAGCTGTTATTAACACCAAGCGACTGTGGTCTCCATAATGTATTGCCATTTGTGTTGTAGATGTCCATGTGTCAGCAGGATGTTGGCCTGCTGTTTCCTACAAGGGGTATGGCACTGTGGTGACACCCTGACTGTGCCATATCCTGGGTACAGCTGAACAGGTCACAGGTTTGTATAACAGTTACTGCATGTGCCAAATGCCTGACAGGTCTGGGGGTGTACTTACAATAAATAAATTGACATTGTTATTTGTTTGGTTGAGAATGGAATGACGTTGCTGTTGTCTCACCTTTTTATGTTAGAAAGCAGGTGGGATTCATCTTCGTAACTTTGTATAAAATGTATTATGCACAGTTAAACATGGGTAACGTGTAATGTATGAATGGCACTTTACAGACTGGTCATTGAAGGATGATTAATTGAATGCATTAAGTATGAGGTATATAAAGAAAGCCGCTTGATGTAATTTTTATTTTTATTTATTTTATTTTACATTTGTTGACCGGGCTAGTCTAGCTGGATACATGTCCATTTTCAGTAGAGGCCCAGGGAGAAAAACTCCAAAGACATATGGAATATAAAAAATACAAAAATGCAAAATACAAAATATAAAACTATACTATAAGATATACAAAGGAGTAACAGTAAAGATACATGCAAAAAAACTAAATTAGAAAGTGGTAGGAGTTTAAGAAGTAAGCAAAAATTATTTTTTTTCCCCCACATAGTAGCAAGAGAGAGCATTCATTAAAAATAGTATTAAACTACAATACTTTGAATGAGCTTAGCAAGGGCAGTAAGGGATACTGTAAAAATGCAAGACAGTAAGTTTACAATGTTGTTGAGATGTAGGAAGTTAGCTAGGGTTAGTGCAGGAACATAACCAGTGTATGTTGAGATATGATTTTAGTTTCTTTTTAAATAGTGTAAGAGATGACAGAGAAGTGAGGTCAGTAGGAATTGAATTCCATAACTTTCCAACAGTGTTAGAGAACAGGGTATCACCTGCTAAGTTATAAGATCTGCAGTCGCTTGGTGTTAATAAGAAGTTTGTTGGATGACCGTAGGTTTTTAGGATTGTTGTAAGGGATGAAAATGCTTGAGAGTATTGGTGTATTTGTGGGTTGACAGAGGATCTTAAGGGCTATAGCAAGCTGGAGATATTGTAAATGGTGTAGAAATTCAAGCCAGCCAAGTTGTTAGCCCTGAAAGGGGAGGCAGTAGCAAATCGAGCATTATTATTATAGGATACTGCTAGTTTGCTGAGATTACTTTTACAAAGATTTGTATAAATGGGAGAGGCATAGAGTAGAGTAGAGATAAGGTGAGTTCTTGCTAAAGCAGCCCTGGCTGTTGATGTAAGAAAGGGTTTGACTCTATAGAGGGAACCTAGTTTTTTATTGACTGTTTTTATAGTGTTATTGATATGAGTATCAAAACTGAGGTTACTGTCAATTGTTATTCCTAGTAGTTTAGTAGTTGGGTCAGGAGAAATAAGTGTGCCGTTGTTTGATGTGAGTGTGAAATGAAATGGGGGGACTTACAGGTAGGTGAGAAGAAGAGCATTTTAGTTTTTTTGGGATTAAGGAGGAGGCAACGGTCAGTGAACCATTGTTCGACAGTATTAAATGCTTTCTGGGTAAGGGTATGTAATTCAGTTGGAGAAGTAGCTGAACAGATAATAGTAATACTTTATTCTTTGAAGGCGTAAGCCGAGGTACCAGATACATCAGTACCCGATGGTTCACGTGTTTCAGGTTTTTTTTTGGAGGTGAATGCGTGTTTTGAGCAGTTTTTGGAGGATTATGGCAGCTGAGGGAGTCCGTTCCACATGTGAGGACATTTGGAAGGAAAGGGAATCCAGAATGATGGATACTGACTCCCTGTCAGCTTGGGATGATATGCTCGACAAGCCACGATGCTTCGCTAGGGACGGCTTGCACCTGTCACCCCTGGGCTTTCGCATATTGGCAAAGGCTCTTGCTACCCCCATAGTGCCTTTTTTAGGCAAGGCTCAAAAGACAAACCCACCTCCATAGGTATCACAAGGGATAAGAAACTAAGAGTAATGCTACTCAACGCCAGAAGTCTAAACCTCAAGATGCACGCACTCGAAACTCTCCTTAGCATGGAGAACATCGATATCTGTGCAGTAACAGAAACCTGGTACAGGGCTCCCGAGAGCACCCCAGCACTACCAGGTTATACCTCATACCATGCTTTTCGCCCCAAAACTTGGACGAACCACAAAAGGAGGGGAGTATCGATATTCATCAAAGATACCCACACCTCCAGGTTGGTGGCAAGCAGCTAAGCATCAGAGACTATCCATGTGCAACTAACAGTGGGTAAAACTGCCTTCCAGTTTATAGCCTGCTACAGACCACCCTCCCAAACCCAGGAACCCCACTCGGCCTTCCTGAGAACACTGGAAAATATGAAGGTCTCTCCAAACACCATTATATTGGGCGACTTCAACTACCCAAACATAGACTGGGAGCATTACTCTAGCTCCAACACCCTAGCCCAAAGGTTCCTAGAATTTATAAACTCAAATGCTATGGAACAGCTTGTTACCACTCCCAAGAGAGGAAAACATACTGGACCTGATCATCACAAACATGGGGACTCTATGCTCCAGACCAGAAGTGTATCCCTCACTGGTAAGATCAGACCATAAACTAATCTCACTGGATATTCACATCCCGACCACCCCTGCCCAGAAACCACAGTGAAAAACTTCTCTAAAGCAAATTTTACACTCCTCAAAACTGAGGGGGAATCCTTCAAAGCCCCTGGACCTGTGGAAAATACAGCCCAGACCGCAGAATCCTTTATAAACGCATTCTATGAACACCTTCAGGAATGCATGGATCATGCGATCCCAAATAAAACCAAGACCCAATCCTCCAAAGGCAGACGACCTGTCTGGTGGACCCCAGCCATAAACAAACTATACAATAGAAGGAGGAAGCTACTACATGATAGAGCAAAATCCCAAAAGGAAGGCATCTCTGATCAGTATTAGCAAAAACTAAGGGCACTCATAAAATCAAAGGCCAGCTTCGAGAGAAAAATTGCACAGGACACTAAAGATGATCACAAGTCTTTCTTTAGTTATGTTAGGAACCTGGGTGGGAATTCCCAGATATGCTCAGAATTAGTCCAAAATGACAAAAATACACTGATCCCACAGACATTGCCAACATCCTAGCTGACAGGTTCAGCAAACTTCTCCCTCCCACCAAAGGGCAAATATCTATCAGCAGAGTGCTGCCCCGACATCTCAGATGCTCAGGTGGGAGGCCTCCAAAGCAAAAACACAGCATCAATGGGACCAGACGGTGTCCCAGGCTACATGAACTCCAAGAAGAGCTAAACCCAAACATAAAACTACTGTTCAATCTCAGCCTTACTACAGGATATGTACCCAAAGAGTGGACAGCAACAGTGGTCCCTCTCCACAAAGGTGGTGCCTCAACGGACCCTGGAAACTATCGCCCCATAAGCCTGACTAGCTTGGTCTGCAAAGCTATGGAAAGGATCATCATGGACCTCATAAATAAAGATATTGGGGACCTACAGACACTGGATCCTACCCAGTTTGGCTTTGTTAAGGGCAGATCCTGCCTCTTAAATCTGGTTGACTTCTTTGAAACAGTCACCAAGGCCATTGACGAAGGGAAGGTGGTCCACACAGCCTATCTGGACCTCGCAAAAGCCTTTGATACAATACCCCACTCAGGCATATAGATAAGCTCACCAGCTTAAATATAAACCCCTATGTCACTAGATGGGTTGCAAACTGGCTCAAGGACAGAACCCACATGGTTAGAATTGCTGGAGCCATGTCAGACTCCAAACCAGTTACAAGTGGCGTCCCACAAGGCTCAGTCCTGGGACCTCTCTTGTTCGGTATATATTTCTCGGAGGTACAGGCCAACACGGAAGGACTGTGGCTGACCAAGTTCGCAGATGACTGCAAACTGGGCCATAATAGACTCTCCAGCCGACACAAGCATCCTCCAAAGGGCCTCATAGAAACAGACAACTGGTGCCAGAGTCATGGCCTCAAGCTAAGCCAAAAGTGTATAGTCATCCCTTTGGCAAAAACAAAGTGCCACAAATTACCACATAGGTGGTAATCCATTAAGTACAGAAGAAGTCATTAGGGACCTGGGGACCCAAGTTGATAGCAATCTCTCATTTGACAACCACGTGGCCAAAGTGGTTAGAAAAACATTTTATATAGCCCACCTAATCATGAAGGGATTCACATCTAAATTAAGGGAGGTCATCGTGCCTCTTTACTCATCCTCATCAGGCCCATAATCAGTACAATGCCCTTTTGGGATGTACCTTACCAAACACCTGCAGCAACTGGAAAGACCCCAAAAGTACCTCACTAAGAGGATCAAAGGGCTCAAACAGATGCCATATGCTGCCCGGTTAAAGAAACTCCAGCTCTACTCAGTGGCATACCGCCTGCTCAGAGGTGACCTGTGCCTGACGTACAAGGCCATGTCCAACCCGGAATTAAGGGACATGCTGCACCTCAAAAAAATCCCATCGAGCTACACGCTCGAGAGACTTGAACCTCAGCACTGAAATAAATAGGACATGCTGAAGGGACAGATTCATAACTCAGAGGCTCCCTTCACTATGGAATAAAATCCCAGTCCAGGTTAGGCAGAGTCCCTCATCGACTCTCTTCAAGAGGAATCTTGATGAGTGGATGGGAGATCATAGGTTTACCCAGAGTATCACTTCTGTGTCACTGTTAGACAGAGGCACAGTATACTAACCTCAAAAAAGGGCATAGCAAAATTAATTTAAAATGGGTGGCGAAAGCCAAACATACTCTGGCTAGGCTTATAAATGCCCTAGGGCAGATAGCCTAGTATGAACCTATGAACATGCGCACGCACACATGCAGGCTTTGGTGTTGATGCAATACAGAGAGAATACTGTACACATGGATGTAAGTACTTTTGCAAGGAACCCATTTTAGCCTAAGCAGGGAGATACATTCAACAATAACTGCAATGATGGTGGCTGTGTCCACAAGAACCACACCAAGCTATATATACCAACCCCAGTATCGCTGTAGAGCTATACAGTGGGGAAGAGGGCATTTACACATCTATTACTAGCTGTGATGGAGTGAATTTCCACAGGATGAAACCTGTGAGTTCTCGGACAGATGACCTCCTGGGACATGTATATTCTGCAAATTGAAGTAGATCCCTTCACATACACACACTCTCTTACTTGGCAACACTGGGACTAGAACACCTACCTAGGTATGTAGTGCTACTGAAGTGTGTGGCCTTAATTGCACACACCACACAGCTTTTAGGATGAGGTGTGTTCCAGGTTACATGTTAAGTGAAGAACATCACCATGCCCTGTACAGTACAGTAATGGGGTATGTACTGGGTGTTTATGAACAATACATAGTGTGTCATACTGTCATACACATTGACAAACACAACAGTCATACACACATCTGAGACACCTGGAGTTATCAGTGCTAACTACCTTGTCAGTTTGCCCATTCGGTTACAGATAAGTTGCACACAACACATGCATCACTGGGCTGGGTAGTGTTATCAGTTACCTGTATGGTTGATGGTGACAGTGGTCCCCATACAGTGGGACATGTACTGGGGTACCATGGTGTAAAGACAGTATACCCAGCATCCACACCCATTGGATACTGTACTCACTGAAACCCATGACAATACTCTGACATACCCACCATCACACATTGACCAAGACTGCAATACAACCCCTTGCCCATCTCAAGAGTGCTACTACAGGGATATGCATCTATTGCACATGCAACAGGGATAGTAGGGTGATGCATTATCATGGCTCTCCTACGGTCAGCAACATCACTACCCTAATACTGTGTGGCAAGGTGTATTGTATTAGGAGAATGTGGCCACAGAATGCTCTATCCTACAAATATACACACATACACACACTTGCCAGAACTCAGACGGTAACCCATGCCTATCAACTCATTTCTACAACAGTGTTGTGCTGGTACTGCAAGCTCCAGGTTGCCCATAGGATGAAAAGTGTAACAAGGTACATGTAATATCCATTACAGAAGCAGCCATATCTAACTATGGCAATGGGGGGTGCGGTGGGTGTGAAGGGCCTCAGGGTATTATCAACTACAGATCTGCAAACACAATAGACACCATTATTCTACGTAATGCACACGGACACATTTGTCAGTATTGGGTTCCATAGGTCCAGATGTTCATAGGTGTGTACCAGGATACTGTCCATGGAGAGATGGGAAGAGCAGGGATGTGTGTACAGTGTTATCATGCCACCTATTTGCCAACAGGCTATCAACAGATGCCACGGGGGTGATCCTCAGGGGGAGAGTTACATGCAACATTCAATCATCTGGTTGCCTCTTGCAGAGGGCCAGTGAGGTGCTCCAGTTGACATGTATGCAACATGTATTACATAACATGGTCAGTGTCATTCTTGGAGACCCGTACCAAAGAATGTTCTGTTGACTGTGGTAGTGTAGTTTAGGTATCCATGGCATGCATTTTCATACAGTGTGTGGATTCCTAGCTGCGGCATTCATAACACAGCTGGGCAGACATGTCAGTGTCACTCAAGCATCGATTGCCTGTAAGTAGCCAAGATGGAGTCCCAACATCTGCACATCTGTACAGAGGACACACGGACATCAGCTAGCCAACTGGTTATGCAGTAGGATGACTGTGTTGACAGATAAACGTCTGACACTTCGGTATGCCATTACTGCAGGACAGCAGCCCTCAATGAATGTCCTATACACACCCTCAATGAATGTCCTATACACACAGTAGTCTACAGTTAATATCCACGTCAGATTAATAACCAGTAGGAAATGCTTAATGACACACAGCTCACACACAAAGAACACGACAGTGAGGACTCAGAGTCCATCTCTGCATGCAAGGATGTTTGGTTCCAGTACTACAATCTACTCTTACTTGTGAAAGCACTGTCAACAGTAGCAACATAATGATGCACTACATGCCAGTGCGACTGCATATAACCTGGGATACTACCCATGTATGTAACATATTGAAATGGAAAAAAGAGAGTGTGTTGTACAAGCCATATATACTCAGGTGTCCCAGACAGTAGACTCACACCCCTTGCTACTGTAATGACAGCACACAGATGCATGTTATGTACAAGGAATTAAATACACTTATTAAAAATGTCATTACCCCGCTATTTTATCAGACTGGAATGTGATCAGGCTGCTCATAACTCTAACTCCCTTAGCCACTCTATATCCAACAGCCCTTGTTCTAGCTAGCAAAAGAATAAACAGAAACAGTTCAAGTGTACACAGCAGGTCCACATCAAAATAAAATTCTTCCTTTTATTCACCAGTAGATTAAGCACTTTTGTCAGCTTGTAGCTAAAGACTTCATCAGAATCTACTCAAGCATACAGAAAGGTAATAGTTACAAAACACACCACCTGACCAATTAATCAATTGTTACTTAAAAAGACATACTTTAAAACACAATGCAATCCTTCAATGAACCCCTCCCTTTTTTATATAAGAATGTTCACAGTTGAATCTAAACCAAATAAGACCTAAGCTTTAAAACACAACTTAATACTATAGTAATAATTTAACCCTGGGCAAATGTGTGCTTGTAACTTAATTTTCCACAGTAATTTTTTTAACTCCATAATATCTTTCCATGGCTCACCTCGAGGGTTTTGACATACCTGCTCTATTGCAAAAAAAAAAAAATTGTGATCAGGAAACTGTTCTCTATGTTTTGCCAGAGCATTTTTTTTTTTTGTGTTGTCTAATGTCCAAGGAGTGTTCATACATGAGATCCCTAAAGCGTCTTTGTGTTTTCCCCACATACAATTTAGGGTACACACTACACAGTCACATACACAATGCCTTTAGTGTTGCAATTACAATGAAAATTGGGTCTAATCATTTGGTGGTTAACCATTAAACTCTCACCTTGCAAAATGTGTGGGCATTGTGGACAAGAGCCACATAAGTGCCATGTTTCCTAAAGCTCAGTGGTAGGGAAATGTTGTTGCCAGTCTCAAGAAAATTCTTAACAGACTTACCCTTTCTAAATACAAACTTGGGTTCTGTCTCACCGTGTTCCAGAATCCCATCAAAACATTTAAAAATCTTCCAATTTTTTTTCAAAATGTTTAAATTGTCCAAATAGTCATTAGAAAAGGTGGTACCAAAAGCCTTATGAAAACTGGACTTGTGTTCAATCCCTTCATTGCTCCCCAAGCCAAAACTTTCACCATTTTCTCTCTTAAAATGGGTCTGTAAAACATATTGTCCCTCTTAGTATGTACCTCAAAAAAAATCTTCTGTACCATTTGGTTTAGATTAGACATGTCCAACCTGCGGCCTGCGGGCCGCATGCGGCCCTCAGAGCTCTTCCATGCGGCCCTCTGCAACATCGATGTATGCACGCCCCAAAACACTTTGTTTTGTGTTTTTCGCTCCCGTGACCTGTAACGCTAATGTCGGTGTGCGCATGCGCCAAAGCACCCTTCTAGTTTTGTTTTTGAGCCAAAAAAGGGTCAGTGTGTTTACGCCATTATTTTGCGCTGAACAATCAGTGTGTGTTCTCGCTGAAGAGGGACTCCTGTATGGATTTGCCGCTGTTGCCTTTGAAAGGGACAGCAATTACCTGTGTTAATAGGCAAGTATGGAGTGAGTGCATGCATGAAAGCAGAATTCTGTGTGTGAAAGTAGGAGTGTGTGTGTGTGTGTGTGTGTGTGTGTGTGTGTGTATATGTGTGTATATGTGTGTATATGTGTGTATATGTGTGTATATGTGTGTATATGTGTGTATATGTGTGCATGACAGAGAGAGGCGCATGCACAAAGAGGCTAACAATGATCAGTCTACCTACTGAACACAGACAAGTTAGCTCACAAATATATCATACATTAAGAGTAGACTAAGAAAACATTGGCACAACAGACTGCAGCGCTTGTTATGTAGCAGCGAAAACGCTTTTATTTTGGGTAATAAATTTGCGTTCAGACAAGAACCTTTTTGGATTTATTTCCTTGTTGAAGACTGGTGATACTGTTGCTGCTACCTCCCGGCATACATTAAGAGTACACTTTCATTAAATTGCGGCTTTCCTGACAGGGAGTGAGTGTTGTATTGAACATGAACTCATACCTCTTAACTGTATGGATTTTCAAATAAGGTCTATATTTTTGCCTCATCTTCCAATTTGTGTCTTTTGCTTAGGAAATAAAAGTAGTCATCCTAGGTAATGCAGTAAGAATGAGACAGCAGCCTAAGGTTAATGGGTCAGTAGTGGACTGACTATGTGGGACTGTAGCATATAAAGTTTTATTGTTGTTTTCAGACAAACAAAAAAGCACCTAGCACTGTTTTTTCATTGATGGGTTCTAAGCAGTGGTAGATTGGACAACAGTAAGCATAGCTTTGGTGGATCCATCAATACTGGCAAATCAAGTGGGCACAATGTCATTTTTTAAATGTTGGGGGATTTTAGTGTGTATGTGTGTGCTTATGTGTTGGGAGTGCTGCAACAGTAGACGATTATTAAAGACAGAGACTTACAGACTGTGGAGAACATGTTTCTTTGTTTCAAAACCTAATACTTGGGTACGCATGCCAGAAGTAGATTTTTTAAGACATAGCTTCTTGCCATTTACAGTGGATGGATATTTACATTTAATGGGCAATGTATTAGCGTCGGCCTGTGGGGTTCTGAAGGATGCCAAGTCTACCACTGCCAATGTCTTGTAAAGTGACATGGAAATAGATATTGCGATGTTACTGAAAAAAATATAGTAAGTGGGCTTAGAAATATAGTTTAATTAAACAAAGTGTACTTTCAATTTACAGGCCATAATTTAAATTATTTCAGGTAGTCCAAATACTGGTAGATTATATACCATTAGACTTAATTAGGGAGAGCTGTCATTCTGGGGAAACAAACAGCCCTAGTTTCAGTGAAAGCTCTGTGGTTGCTTGCAGGTAGGAAGTTGCAGGATGCTGATGCAATGTGTTTTATTTATTATTTTTAATGCATTTGTCATTTCAAAGTATGGCTTTCTTTGATGTAAAAGAAGGCAGGACTGAATGAGCCATATAATGTTTAACTGACAATAATGGGATGGAAAGATTATAAGTGATGTATAATGTTTGTTGCTACAGTTGTTTCAATGGTGTCTGTAATAAATAACTATTTTTGGACCTGTGTCCCACTTTGTCCAGATTTCTTGCTCTAAGGTTGAGAGGTATGGTTCCATACTAAATCAAAAGTTGCATTTACCTTGGAAGACTTTGGCATACCTTTTTAATATCTCTGCTTATTTTCAATATAAACTGCCATATAACCTTGCAAATAAACTTCTTATTAAGCTACTTTACTTCTTTTGGAATTGACAGGTATAATTCATCTGCTCGGACATAAGCATAGAGTGCTAATGTGAGTTTGATTTCTTGCAGGAGTCTGTGGTTTACATAATCACAATAACTTTTTGTGTTTCTGGGTGTGTAATCAATTTAACAGTTTTAAAGATGTTTTCCAAAAATAAATAAATATATAACAAATAAATAATCCTCTCTACACTTTGAGCTATTGACAAAGTCTGGGAATTAGTTTTTTTCAAAAGCGAAGGTCAGCATTACAGCTCAGTAAACTGTCAGTCTGAGTAACTTCTGCACAAATTAAAATGTCTGAATGTCAAATGGCTTTAGATTGGAGGGAAGTTTATTTTTATTTATTTTATTTTACATTTGCTTACCGGGAAAGTCCGACTGGACACAGGTCCATTTTCAGCAGAGGCCCGGGGAGAAAAGCTCCAAAAATAACAGAAAACAATATAATACAATACATGAGAGAGAGAGACAGCAAATTATGGATGTAGTACTCATACAATATGGCAGAGATTACATCTCGTAACAGTGAGAATCATTGAGGTACAGAATAAACTTAAAACATTTTTTACAGTTATAATTACAGCAAGGCAAATATCAATGAGTTAAGTTTTTACGAAAAGCTGTTTGTACATAGCTGAAGCTCTGAAACAATCTTTTGGTATGGATTAACCTGGGGATTGACACAAGTTATATGTTTACACCAGTATGTAGCATTATAGTTTATGGTTTTCTTATTGATTTACTTTTTGCCGAGCAGATGTTTGTTAATTTATTGATGGTCCTTTTGGTGGTGGGAAATTACATGGATGAATCCATCTCTATTATGATTTTTTTTCAGATATTTTGACTTCCAGACAATTTCATTCAGTGAGTGGGTGTCATGTGATTATTGAGGTTGCCTATTTTACAAGTAGGGGCTTGTGTGTGTGTGTGTGTGTGTGTGTGTGTGTGTGTGTGTGTGTAAGGGAGAGAGATTTAATATGTATACTGAATATAATTTTGCAAATGGAATTCTTACTTAAACATGCCCCTCTTTTCGGGCAAATAGACTTGAGTAACCAATATTAGATCTTAGCCATCTAGCTGGGAAAGGTTAGTATGTGGATTTTCCATCTGGTTTGATGAAGGCTATGCTACTTACCCAAGGATTACATTTATGGCTATCCATCCAGCCATTGTGTTGCTGAACTACATTGTTCGATAAAGAGAGGAGCTTTTTACAGAAGTTGACGGGTTTTGTGTCAAGAACCTGTCCATAAAAAGTGGCTGGTTTATGTTGCAGTGAAGGCTGTGGTCTTTGTAGTGAGCGTTTTAAGTATAACCAGTATTTCTGAGGTACAGGAAGTCTCTTAAGGTAGGACCTTTCTTAGCCTGGAAAGCAAGCCAATGATGAAATTTGTAGGGGCCAGTGAGAGACAGAGGAAAGCAAGAAGCTTTTTAGTCTGTTTGGATAACTACGTGAACTTAGTCCTTTGAACTTTTTTGTCAGAAATGGTTGTAGTCTTTCTTTTGGCAGGGTGTTTTGCTGAGGCACATGCCAAAAAGGCACCACTCAATAATGGCTCTTGTAAAGGAAGAATACAGGGATGTTATGACCTCCTTGTCCCTGGATGAGATACCCTTACTAATGAAGTGGGCCATGTAAAAAGCTTTCCTTACAACGGAGACAACTTGGTGGTCAAAAGTCAGGTTTCTATCAACCTGGGTGCCCAAGTACCATAAGACTTATTATGCTTAGCGTTGTTATTAATGTGATAATCTGTGGGGGCATCAATCTCCTCAAAGGGGATGATGATGCATTTTTTGGCATTTAGCTTGAGGCCATATTTCCAGCACCAGTTATTTGTTTGGGTGAGACCCTCTTGTAGCTTATTCAGAATTGTTTTATTAAGTCAGTAATATGAATTCTTTACTTTATTGCAAATTTGTTGGGTTATTTTTGTGGATTATAGTATTGTAGGACTGCTGATGTTGACATTTTACGTAATTGGACTGCTGGAATGGTTTTCCCAGTGAGAAATGCTAGTGCTGTAGTGAATATATGTTTATAAAAAAAAATAAATAAATATATATATATATATATATATATATATATATATATATATGTATATATATATATATATTATATATATATATATATATATATTAACTAAGATGTTAGAGTTAACTGTTAGATTAGAGAATTAGAATTAAGGCAAATATTAGGCATTTATTATATTTATTCATTGTTCAAATGCACCTACAGTACAGCCAGGAGGTCGACTGTGGTCTTCGAACAAAGAGTTAACTATATGATATATTTTATATGCGGCCCTAAGACCATTTCTGTTCACTCAATGCGGCCCTAGCAAGACAAAATGTTGGACACCCCGGACACCCCTGGCAGATAACCACGTGCCATAAGCATGTTAACTAATTTTTCACTTTCTTGTTGAAAAACATTGTCCTCAACCATACGGGCCAATCTAACAAATTGCCCCTTTACCAGTCCCTTCTTTTGATGGCACGGGTGGCAACTGGTGAAGTGAAGCAAACTGTTTGTTGCTGGTGTATCTTTTATTAACATAGCCCTTTTTAACTCAACATCTAAATAGTGAATGGTGTCAGAGTGCCAGCTGTAAGTGAATTTAAAGAAAGCTGTTGGATTACAGTTACTGATCTCATGAACAGGCCTATTCCATGCAATGAAAATGTCATCCAAAAAAGCGACAATACATTTTCCAGTGTTGCTCGTAACCTGAATCATTAAGGTACCTTCATTTGCACTCCAACATAACAATGTTCGAAAAAATGGGGTCACAAGAGGCCCCCACTGCCACCCCACATTTCTGCTGATAGTACTGGCCTTCAAAATACACAAAATTGCAGTTCAAAACAGTTTCCATAAGTGTAGTTAATATATAAATGTCAATGTTTGAAAACATCCCACTAGCAACAATATAGTCATAGAACCTGGAAATCCCAATATCATGGGGAATGACATTAAAAAGATTTACCACATCAATAGTTATAAGTCTTACATCTTCCAAAAATGTCAGTTTTCCAACCTTTCTTAGGAAATCCCAGGAATATTTACACAATTCTGAGTGCATTTTCAAACATTGTTTGATTTTTTATATAACTAAATCTAGCAAGGGGGTAAATCTTAGCTTTAGAAGCATTAACAATTGGCCTTAATGGGGGATCCACAATATCCTTCTGGATCTTGGGAAGTCCAAAAATAGAAGGTACAACAGAATAATCACACAAGAAAATTATATTCATCTGGAGTAATTGCACCTTGATCAAACATATCTTTAAGCAAGTAATCTATCTGGACATATGATGTCCTTCTTTCGGCTTTTCCCGGTTAGGGGTTGCCATAGTGGAACTCTGGTCCGCTAATGACCAGACAGTAGATTTTTACGATGCCGAGGTGCCAGCTCGACGCCCAGCCTTCAACGAAGGCATGCCCACTCACACATGTCTTTCGAACGCCACTCGACCACGGGGAGGGCATGCAGACTCCACACAGAAGGCACTCCAGTCGAGAATCGAACTGGCGAACCTCTTGCTGTGAGACGACAATGCTACCGCTGCACCAGCTAAATTGATAGATGCTTCATCATACATAGTATCTTCTAACAACATACCATTCATACGGTTAACATAGTCAGTTTTTGTCATCACCACAATCCCCTCCCCCACCCTTGTCGGGCTTCATAACCTTGATGTTCCTATCTGAACAAAGTTCCTTAAGTAAACCCCTTGCACTTTTTGTTAAATTAAAGTTGACTTCTGTAGGGAAAACAATCAATCATTTTTCTACAGTTATATTCACAAATCTTTTCAAAAACAAGGGGCATTTGCAGGGGGGGATTATATGTGCTTTTCCTGCCCAGCTCACATGTATTATGCACTACATTTGTGTCATGAAAAAACAATGCCAAATTTAACTCTCTCAAACATTTTGAAATCCACAATTAAATGTTCTAAGCTAGTTTTTACCATGGGTACAAAACTGAGTCCTTTGCTCAGCATATCACAATGTTCAACTCTGAATGATTTATCAGTGTAATTATACAGTTTATAATCACCTTTTCCATTTAAAATAATGTTGGGACCATTACCAGCCATTACGGAGTCCTCTACGGTAAGCTGGAAACAGAGTCCTTCTCTTAGTTCTATCGCCTCTGCCCTCGAGAATAACAGTTGGCCTTTCACCTCCATTCCTGCCTCTGTCCATTCTGGTTCACACTGCGACTGCGAATCCTCTCAGAGCGTCTCACAGGGCTTTGGCCTAAAGGGATATCCTAGTTCCCTTGTTCATACATGCCATTACTGTCGTCATTGGCCCTACCTCTCTGATCATAATTATAGCTCCTCCCTCGATTGGCATTCGCTGATAAGAGATAGGCTAGAGTACAGTCAGGGGCGTGCCTATCTCTTTTGATCTTTTTACTCTTCCGCATTTTAACTTCGTTCACAATCCGGTCAGCTTTAATCAAAATCTGGTTAAATTTATCCCCACACTGTGAAAATAAAACATCCTTCTTGATCCATTTCTCCAGATCAAGAATTTCTTTCATTAAAACGTCCATATCCTTAATTTCATGCCTGATCATAGTTCGCATTAATTCAAAGCCGTGCTTGTCGAACAGTCCAAGAAGTTCACTAAACATGGGGGAGTCCCAGGTTAACACTAAAGAAATAAACTTCAGAACTGCCAAAGACACAACAGATCACAGCTCCAAATCAAGGAATACGAAACGATACTCCAAGAAATTAACTTTATTCAGTTTCGGTTAAGCGCTTTCTTCTCCTACTAGAGACTTCCTCAGAACAAATGCACTTAAAAAAAAAAAAAAAAAAAAACAGCCCTTAAATACCCATTTCTTAATAGTCACATGATGCCCCCATTAATGAATTTTCTAAAAGAAACAACTAACATTACAATTAAAAATACATGCAACCAACATTGTGTATAAATTAACCAAAAAAAATGAATGAACACATATACCATAAACTTTGAAAAGGTTAAAAATTCTTTAACTACATACACCTAAATAAAACACTCAATTTCAAAAAGAAAGATTCTAACCCATTATGTGCTTCAACTTTAAAATACAAGCAATGTTGACTGCCTCATTGGATTCCAGGATATTGAGTAGCATCCAACCTTAGCTGCCATCTCAATTCACTGGCATCCAAATGCAAATCAACCATTTTACCCAGAGGGTCCTTTACTATATGATCAAGAAATGTGTCCCATTGTCCTTAAGGTGTCTAAATACGGCGTTAGTAATTCTTCCTTTCTTTATATCATAAAGATGTTCACAAACACGAGTCTTAAATGTTCTAGAGGTCTTTCCTACATAAAACACAGGACACATTCGCCATTTGGCCAGATAGACAACACTGACACTACTACAATTATAATGCCTTTTAATAAAAATATTGTTCCCATTCAATTTAAACTGATCCCCAGTTTCCAAAAATATGGCCACAATAATTGCACTTCCCACATTTAAAAGTCCCCTCTGGGTTGATTTGAATAACCATATGCATGATCCTTGTTTGACTAACAAATTTTTAAAAGGACCTATCTTTTCTAAAAACTATCTTGGGGAGACCCCTTCCCACTTTGGACTCAACATTCAGGTCGAATCCTAAAATCTCCCAGTTGTCTACGATAGCCTTAGCTACTACCTTCTGCATCCAGGTTGTAAGTAGTAATAAACCTAACAAAAGGATCACATCTCAAGGAGTTATGGTTAAAACTCAAGACCTGCTCAGCTCCTGGCCTAAAAGGTCCACCTAAAATAGGTCTATATATAACTTTGTGCCTTTTTCCAATCACTTCTCTAGTTAATCTCTCCAACAGGTCCTGGGGATAAGCCCTTCTAGAAAACATGTTAACAATAAAACAAACTTCGTCCTGAAATTGTTCATCCCAGCTAACCATCCCGGCAGCTCTTACTAATTGACCCTTGATTATAGATCTTTTTTTGATGTAAAGGGTGCCAACTCCCAAATTTCAAATAGGAATTGGGAAAGGTTGGTTTTCTATATATCCTGGAAAACAAGACTTTCAACCCTGTCAACATTCAACTCTACATCTAAATATGTAATATTTTCTTCACTGAAATGGTGGGTAAATCTTAAAAATTCACAGTGCTATTGATGTAACTTAAAAATTCCTCAAGTTCTTGTTTACTACCCTTCCACAACAGAAACAAAATCTAAAAATACTAGTGTAGAATTTTGGGCCAATTTTCACTATTCATTAAGTATTCCTGTTCCTACAATGACATTACAAAATTTGCAAAAATGAGGGCACAGGCAGCCCCCATGGCTACCCCTTTTGCCCATTTGAAATACTGCCCTTCAAAATGGATACAATTATTATTATTATTATTATTATTATACTCAAAACTAAATCCATTAAGGCAGTAAACTTAATGGTATCCTGATCGTACACATCAGTTTTAGTTAACTGAACTGCCAGCCACAAAATACACTCTTGGTGTGCTATAATGCTAAACAAGTTGACAACATGCACAGTCATCATAATCAATCCCAGCCCCTATTTTATTTCTTCCAATTTCTTCAGGAAATGCCAGGAGTCTCTGGTGATATACCCAAACTTTTGCAATCCTTTGTGTAAACAATGATCTATAAATTTACTCATAAAACAGGTTTTTAATCTATGCCCATCCACAATGGGCCAAAATTTCAAATGTGCAAGGCCCTTGTGGATTTTCGGTATTCCGAAAATATTAGATATCATACGGTAGTCATTCTTCATGCAATTATATTCATCCAGGCAAATTTGGCCCTGGAATGCCATATCATCCAAGGCCAAATCAATCTTCCTACATGCTATATGGATTTCATTTAGGGAACTTTCCTAACAGGTCCTATCCATAAGCAAAGAATTCATTTTGTTTAAATACTCAGTCTGTTCATTCACACTACCCCACTTCCCTTATCGGGTTTCATTATGTGCACTATTTTATCCTTAATAAACTCATTCAATAATTCTCATTCACTTCCAGTCAAATTACTATAATTTTCAACTTGGGAATATTTAAAATGTCGTCTTATTTCTCTCACAAATTCTCTCATAAACCCGAATGGAATTATTCAGAGGGGGAATAAAGGTACTAGGTTTAGTTAGCATACCAGATCCACCATCACCTAAATCATTTCCTCCTTTGCCATTAAACCATTAATTTGCGAGTAAAATATTTTAAATCAAAGTATTGACAATGTTTCCCCTTCTTGAAGGCACAAAAGTGAATCCTTTCGCTAAAAGGTCAGCATGAGCAGCCTCAACTACTTTTGTAGAATAATTAGAGATTTTAAAATCATTCTTACGGTTATTCACAATTTTACAAAAATCTCCTAGTATTAAAGGGTCATAGGTTTCCCCATCACCATTTAAATGCAAGTTGTTAATCCCCTTATTAATACCAGGGCATGTAACAACATTAGAAATAACATCTAGGTTATTAACAATCCCTACACTTTGGTAACCCCCATCCGCCATCGCAACACCAGGGGAATCAACCAAATCTCCATAAAAATGTGTATTAAACATATTGGATACATCACTACCTTGACTGGGAAAGGGCAATACCCCTACATTGGATACTACTGGTTCTACACACTCAGTACCTTCACCATTGTCGAAACCAGGTTCGAAACTGGTTTGAGCATTACATACACCAGTTTCAACACTTTTATTACTAAATTCAACATCTCGCAAACAGATACATTTAAATCAGTCGCAAACAATCTGCTTCAGCAACATTAGAATCCATAAAGTTCAACATACTGACATCATGTTGAACATTAGAAGAAGCATTTATTAAATCAATAACACAGTCAAGATTCTCTTCGATGCTAGTACGACATTCAGGTATCTGGAATTCAACCCAGTCTGTACTTTGCCCATAATTAAAATTATTTTTTACTTGTTTCCTCATTTTTCTCTTTACCATTATCATTTTTTTCTTTAACTAGTTCTAAATGCAAAAGGCTAGGGGAACCAAATCAAAAGCCATCCGTAATACAAACACAATGGTCGACATTCAAATTTTCGTCAGACACACCAAAAGTCAAGCCAGTGTATTAAACATAGAAATACTCACTTTACTGTTAAAACCACTTTTCACATTGCTCCCAACAGGAATCCTGCTAAAATCAATTCCTGGTCTTTTTGGGCCTTGCTCTTGCCTCAAATAATCGTTAAAAATTGGCATTGGGAAACTGGGAATGCTGTTTTTTTCCACAAAGTCTTTCGGAATGTCTAATCCCATCAAAGTGGTAGTCATGTACTAGGGAATCCAACCGCCGTTGTTTTTGAAACCTCTGGTTCGTCGTCACCAGTACGTCCTCTTCTCATTCCTGATTGGCTGCTGAATTGCTGTCCCTCATCAGATTGCCCAATGAAAATGGGTAAACTTTATTCACTGCATATTCCTGAAAGTCCCTTTTAAGTTTCTTTTGCTTTCACAAAAATACAGTGCTACAAACATTGTCCACACTCTTATTTACTTCCAAATAACTGCCCCGATATTTGTTATAATCACAATCCGCTAATGTAGCCTTATTCAACAAATCTAAATTGTTGCAACGGGTAGCCAGTCATTAGGCAGTTTGATCAAACAGTTAGTACAACTCATTCAAAAAATAATTTTTATCACCCCCATTGGGATACCTCTACAAACGCAAGCCCCGGGGAACATGTCCTCGTGCTACGTTTCTTTCTAAATAGGAATTTTCCATTTGTAACTTTTTACAGGCAAGCAAATCATATTCAAAAACTCTTAACTTCTCCGCTAAGGATACAGACTGCTTGGGATTTTGAATGGAACCATCACCGCCTGTATTGAAACAGTTACTTTTCCAAATATCATTCACATCCTCATTCAGGGTAGAATTATTACCTGCTATT
>NC_056728.1:1845697891-1845712891 GCF_019279795.1 Protopterus annectens
CACAGGCCATCAGCTGATCATGAGCATAGGTTCATAGGTTCATAATAGGCTATCTGCCCTAGGGCATTTATAAGCCTAGCCAGAGTGTGTTTGGCTTTCGCCACCCATTTTAAATTAATTTTGCTATGCCTTTTTTTGAGGTTAGTATACTGTGCCTCTGTCTAACAGCGACACAGAAGTGATAGCCGGGGTAAACCTACTATCTCCCATCCACTCATCAAGATTCCTCTTGAAGAGAGTCAATGTGGGACTCTACCTAACCTGGACTGGGATTTTATTCCAGAGTGAAGGGAGCCTCTGGGTTATGAATCTGTCCCTCCAGCATGTCCTATTTATTTCAGTGCTGAGGTTCAAGTCTCTGGGATTTGGATTTTCTGAGGTGCAGCATGTCCATTAATTCGGTTGGACATGGCTTTCAGGCACAGATCGCCTCTGAGCAGGCGGTATTGCCACTGAGTAGAGCTGGAGTTTCTTTAACCGGCAGCATATGGCATCTGTCTGAGCCCTTTGATCCTCTTGGTGAGGTACTTTTGGGGTCTTTCCAGTTGCTGCAGGTGTCTGGTAAGGTACATCCCAAAGGCATTGTCAATTATGGGCCTGATGAGGATGAGTAAAGAGGCACGATGACCTCCCTGATCTAGATGTGAATCCCTTCATGATTATGGGCTATATAAAATGTTTTTCTAACCACTTTGGCACGTGGTTGTCAAACTGAGAGATTGCTATCAACTGGGTCCCCAGGTCCCTAATGACTTCTTCTGTACTTAATGGATTACCACCTATGTGGTAATTTGTGGGCACTTTTTTTGCCAAAGGGGATGACTATACACTTTTGCTTAGCTTGAGGGCATGGCTCTGGCACCAGTTGTCTGTTTCTATGAGGCCCTTTTGGAGGATGCTTGTGTCGGCTGGAGAGTTGATTATGGAGCCCAGTTTGCAGTCATCTTTCGAACTTGGTCAGCCACAGTCCTTCTGTGTTGGCCTGTACCGAGAAATATATACCGAACAAGAGATGTCCCAAGACTGAGCCTTGTGGGACGCCACTTGTAACTGGTTTGGAGTCTGACATGGCTCCAGCAATTCTAACCATGTGGGTTCTGTCCTTGAGCCAGTTTGCAACCCATCTAGTGACATAGGGGTTTATATTTAAGCTGGTGAGCTTATCTATAATGCCCGAGGGTATTGTATCGAAGGCTTGAGGTCCAGGTAGGCTGTGTGGACCACCTTCCCAATGGCCTTGGTGACTGTTTCAAAGAAAATCGACCAGGTTTAAGAGGCAGGATCTGCCCTTAAAGCCAAACTGGGTAGGATCCAGTGTCTGTAGGTCCCCAATATCTTTACTTATGAGGTCCATGATGATCCTTTCCATAGCTTTGCAGACCAAGCTAGTCAGGCTTATGGGCGATAGTTTCCAGGATCCGCTGAGGCACCACCTTTGTGGAGAGGGACCACTGTTGCTCGCCACTCTTTGGGTACATATCCTGTAGTAAGGCTAAGATTGAACAGTAGTTTTATGTTTGGGTTTAGCTCTTCTTGAGTTCATGTAGGACGAGCCGGGACACCATCTGGTCCCATTGATGCTGTGTTTTTGCTTTGGAGAGGGCTCTTACCTGAGCATCTGAGATGTCAGGGGGGCAGCACTCTGTTGGGATAGATATTTGCCCTTTTGGTGGGGATGGGGGGGAGAAGCTTGCACTGAACCTGTCAGCTAGGATGTTGGCAATGTCTGTGGGCTCGGTGTATTTTTTGTCATTTTGGACTAATTCTGAGCATATCTGGGAATTCCCACCCAGGTTCCTAACATAACTAAAGAAAGCCTTGTGATTATCCTTAGTGTCCTGTGCAATTTTTCTCTCGAAGCTGGCCTTAGACGATTTTATGAGTGCCCGTAGTTTTTGCTAATACTGATCAGAGATGCCTTCCCTTTTGGGATTTTGCTCTATCATGTAGTAGCTTCATCCTTCTATTGTATAGTTTGTTTATGGTTGGGGTCCACCAGACAGGACGCCTGCCTTTGGAGGATTGGGTCTTGGTTTTATTTGGGATTGCATGATCCATGCATTCCTGAAGGTGTTCATAGAATGCGCTTATAAAGGATTCTGCAGTCTGATTTTCCACAGGCCCAGGGGCTTTGAAGGATTTTACCGGTTTTGAGGCATGTGAAATTTGCTTTAGAGAAGTTTTTCACTGAGATTTTCTGGGCAGGGGGTGGGGTCGGGATGTGAATATCCAGTGAGATTAGTTTATGGTCTGATCTTACCAGTGAGGGATACACTTCTGGTCTGGAGCATAGTGTCCCCATGTTGGTGATGATCAGGTCCAGTATGTTTTCCCCTCTTGTGGGAGTGGTAACAAGTTGTTCCATAGCATTTGAGAGTTTATAAATTCTAGGAACCTTTGGGCTAGGTGTTGGAGTTAGAGTAATGCTCCCAGTCTATGTTTGGGTAGTTGAAGTCGCCCAATATAATGGTGTTTGGAGAGACCTTCATATTTTCCAGTATTCTCAGGAAGGCCAAGTGGGGTTCCTGTGTTTGGCAGGGTGGTCTGTAGCAGGCTATAAACTGGAAGGCAGTTTTACCCACAGTTAGTTGCACATGGATAGTTTCTGATGCTTCGTGCTGTGCCACCAACCTGGAGGTGTGGGTATCTTTGACGAATATTGATACTCCCCTCCTTTTGTGGTTCGGTCCAAGTTTTGGGGCCGAAAAGCATGGTGAGGTATAACCTGGTAGTGCTGGGGTGCTCTCGGGAGCCTTGAACCAGGTTTCTGTTACTGCACAGATATCTATGTTCTCCATGCTAAGGAGAGTTTCGAGTGCATGCATCCTGAGGTTTAGACTTCTGGCGTTGAGTAGCATTACTCTTAGTTTCTTATCCCTTGTGATACCTATGGAGGTGGGTTTGTCTTTTGAGCCTTGCCTAAAAAGGCACTATGGGGTAGCAAGAGCCTTTGCCAATATCCAAAGCCCAGGGTGACAGGTGCAAGCCTTTGTCGAGCATGTCATCCCAGGCTGACAGGCATTGATCCCCTTTGAATGACACCAACACTTAAGCCAATTGTTGAAATTGATCATCTTGTCTTCATATTGTGGCATCATTCTTGGTGAGGGTTAGATGCTACTCAAGGTCACGGTCATATTTGCCTGGGCTACATGCTCAGAGAGTTCCTCTATGTCTCTTTTCATGTAGTCCAGGGAGGTATGTCTCAGGTCATTCACACCAGCATGGACAATGACTGAGTCATATTTGTACTTGCCTTGGAGTGACCTGAGTGCTTGTGTTATGTGGCGGATCCTAGCGCCCGACAGGCAGCTCACCGTGACCTTCTCCTTGTTCAGCCTGGTCAGCAGGACGTCAGTGTGCCTGACGATAGAGTCACCTATTACAAGTGTATCAGGTGTGTTGTTTAGCCTTAAGGGCTGTGATTGTTCGGCACACTGGCTTTGTGAGCTATGTGTTGCACGTGTTTTGTTTTGGGGTGTGTTGCTTGGGTGTCTGCTTTGAGGTCTCTGCTGCTTAGGCAGATTTTTATTTAGAGCCTCTGAGTATGTTTTTGTGTGTTTATGTGTTTGGTTTGTTGTCGTGGTAGGTCTATGTGAGACTGGAATTGTAGTGAGTGTGGTTTCCTTCTCCTCCTGACTGGTTACGCCAGTACTGAGTGGAGAGAGCTTAGCCTCCAGTTTGGCTATATGGTTGCATCTCTCACATGTGTTGGAATTTGTTGGGAGGAGGAGAGGGTTGTCTGTGTACATGAGGCAGTTGTAACATTCCCTCAAGATTCCCAGATTCACCAGCTGGACCGGAGAGGAGATTGACAACTGACCTTTGGACATGCTAGAATATGCTAGAATAGTATTGGGAATTCCTTTATAATTGAAAAAAAGGGCCAATGGGGAACAAGGTACTCAGGGGGAGTTTGTAAGGGTGTAGTGCTTTTAATTTTTCACTTACAAAACACAAGCTGCTGCCTAAGCAAAGCAGGTGTACTTTTCCACATCCACCAGAGAGGGAGTGAGAGAAACAGACAGAGACAAAGTACGAAAGGAAGGGAGTAGGAGAGTAAGAGCCAAGCACGTTTGTGTCACACACTTGCCAGTACTGGGTTTCAAATCCCTGCCTATGTATTGCTATTACACTGTTATGCAGTTATTGTATGCGCCACAAAGCTTACATGTTGGAGAGCGGTCCATACGTATTTTTGAAGGTGAGTGACATCAGCAACAGTGATAAAGGAGGGATAAGGTAAGTGTAGTACATGTGGCTGTCCACAAAAGCAGGTGTCAGAAAGATACAACCACACTCTCTCAGGGGCTCACACACATTTTGTTGGCAGAGTCAGAATTAGAACTCATAACAAACTAGTTTGCTACACTACAGTATTACTCGGGTATCACATGCGCCACAGAGCTCATCAGGCTGATATATGGCCAAAGGGTATTTCATGGTGACTGATATATGGCCAAAGGGTATTTCATGGTGACTGACAGCAGAAAGCATCCTACAGTAGGGCAATGGGAGGTGTGGTGAGTGTGAAAGGCTTCAAAATCATTACTCTCAACACACACACACACACACACACACACACACACACACACACACACACACACACACACTCTGTGTGGACAGATCATCATCTGATGTGGCATTCCTGACCTCATGTGGTGAGAACTGGCTATGGAACTTTAGGTCATGCCTGCACCTACATTGACAGCATGACACAGGTATTCACTGGTGTTAGTGGCATCTGTCCCATACAGGGCTTGTGTACAAGGCATGGTATTCCCTATGTGGGTTACATTTGCAGACTCTACAGTTGTTGCAGGCGTCCAGTGGGGAACATAGCAAAGGACCACTGTAAGCAATTATTTGCCAACTGTAGGGAATGGAACAGGGTGCCATGTCCTCTGTAGTCCACTGCAATCACACAGTGGTTACTATCTGTGGGCAATACCCAGGGAGCTACCAATATAGTGGTTGTTGACTAGCCATGTGTGTTTGAGACATGGGTGGAGAGTGTTCTCTGGGTAAAACAAGGGTTACCTATATTGTTCACCGATCCATAATGTCACATGTAGGGGTATGGATTGTCTACACCAGCCTCTCTGCTGTTTGACATCTGTTGTCCTTGTAAGGTGGACATTGTGACATATAGTAGGTCCTCAACATAAGAATTTTGCAAAAACCGCCCCACAGTGAGTCCTGTTATTACACAATCACAGCTACCACCACACAGGATACTGATGGACACACACACACACTTGCCAGTACTGAGATTCAAACCCTTAACCTAGCTATGTATTGCTACTACAGTGTACCGCATTTATTGCGCATGCCATGGAGCTTATAGGGATAGCCCTACTCCAATGGTGTATTTTAAGGTGAATGACATCAGCAGGCTTGCTAAAGTAGGGGAATGGGTAGTGCAGTGTGTGTGAATGGGCCATAAATCATTCCTCTGGAAGCACACACACAAAACTTTCCATTGTACAGGACTGTGTATACAACTGCTGGATGAATAATGGCTTGTACTGTCATGTTACACAGTTATCATAAGCATCACAGACTCTATAGTGCTGAGGGCTACCAGAAGCAACTGTCTACAGTGATAGACATTTGCACATCATGTGATACTGGCCAACTAAATATGTGCTGGGTGGGGCAGGCCTCATGACGGGAAGCTCTTTGTCACTGTCTGTCACTCTCTTCCCCACATCTATGTATGTGTATGTTTGACCTATTATAGTGTGTTACCCTTGGATATAGGTATGTATTCCTATTCGATGTGTGCAAAGCATGATTGGTGTGCAATGTAGTGTGTGTGTATAGACCATCTGCGACTGACAGATATGTATAAGTCCACTGTTGTTGCCACACATGGGCTTCATTTATAAGTGTGGGAGCATGCCCAGTATGACCTTCTGTATTGAATGTGTGAATCCAGTCCAGGTATCTTGTACTCCAGGGCAGGTATTTGTGTTCTACACCTACAACTAGCAACCTGTTTCTGCAGGATATCTGTAGATAGGTTGATAATATGGGGTCACAATGGGCAAATGATAGTGGGATACTGTAAATAATTGCGTCTGTGCTTCTTGTGCTACATGGTTTTGGTGTTAGCAGAGATATTCAGACATATGCACTGTTTTACACTGATGTTTTATGTCATCAACTACTGACAGGTATACGTATTTGCTCGCAATAATTTCCTGGGGATTACAAGATGAATGAAGCGGTGTCCAGTATTGTGGTTTGCAGCCTACATATTCTTGCACAATCATGACATTCTGGAGGAGGAGCTGCAGACACTTGCTGATGGGTCTGTGTAAATTGTCCATCACCTTGGTACTGTGGTGGCTGAGGATCCCCTGCTTGTACATCTATCAACGTGACAGAATGGCCATATCCTGTTGTGGCCATACCTCACAGCTGTACAGAGTCACACAGATTACCCAGAGGCAGGGCTCATATTTCTGGTCATTACCCCTTCACATTGTGATTTACGAGCACGTTTGAAGCTACCCATTCCTGTGTTTACAGGCAGGATAGTATGTGCACACAGAGTTTGACTTCACACACTCCATGGCATCCATGCTTCTACCCCCCCCCCTCTGTTACTCTATCCTCTTCCTAACATTATGTAAATGATATCCGATAAGTATCCCTATAGTTATCACTTCATTCCGTCAGTATTTAGGGGTTGGTCCACAGTTCATGCAGTAGGACATGGTGGACATGCTACTGGGATTTGTCCACATGGCCTTGCATTTGTGTTCTGTGGACTGTGTTATGTCATTACTTGGGAGTCCATGAGATAACATACACTGGCAGTACGGGCGAGACACAGGCCTTTGACAGAGGACTGTAGGGCATTTGGTAGTGATGCAGGCCATCTGTAGCAGGCCAGCGCATTCTCTCACTCCTACAGTCCCAGGCTGCAAGCCACTGTATTCCCCTGGGGTGACAGGGTTGGTGTGGCAAGGTGTTAATGGCAATAGTTTCTGTCCTTATTAATCCATTGATGTGGGTGCTGGCAGTGGGCTGCTTACAACTAGGGACACACCTGCATGGGACACCACTTCAGCATGCTGTAGTCTGTGGGTATTCCCATACAGAAGTGGGGGTCATATCCAATATGGAGGGACCTATGGACCTGTGAGGGTGGCTGATGGGTGGGGTGAGAGAGTGCATGTGTGCTACGGAAGCTACTTGCAGCTGACTCACATATATACGTGGGGCATTCCCCTTATGCTGGCTTGTGCGGGGACATCAGCGGTTTCAAAGTACGTCATACCTGTGCCTTTCGTGGTCTGCCAGTATTTGGCCAGACTACATCAGTATTCCATACTACACAGCCAACTTATGTGCTGCTAACCTGAATGCACAAATCCAAAGGTGTGTCCATTTGACAGTAACATTTTATACACACACTGTCTACGGTACTTCCACCTGTGTACTGTTAGTATGCCTGGGTGACAGATATTACATCCAAACAATTAGTATGGATTACTGCTGGATTGTGTCTTGCTGGGATGCACTGCGTTTGGCACTGCAGTTGTGATAACTTGGCCCTGTCATCAATAGTACTGGCCGCTGGCCACCAGGACACAACCCTCCATGCCTACATGCTGATCACTTTCACACAATATACAACACACAACAACCTCACACACAGAGCTCTGCATATTGTACACATGCAACAATCCATCCTGCCAATTTTGCCAGCTCAGGTAATCTGTGCTCCACTGTCATTATACCCACATGTTACTACATTTCTACACAGGACTGTGGGGGGGCACCTGGAAACTGTAAACATTTGGTATGACCGTACTGGTATTTCAGTTACTCTGTTGGCTTCCATTTCATTCTGTATTTTGACCTGTCATGCAGACTAGAGGCATTTCAGTGTAGTACAGTTTGTAGATTTTATTGACCTACATTTCAGTTTCAGACTTCTTACCCTTCAGAACTAACACCCCACTGCCTGAACTGTTGTAGTCTGTCTGTGTAGGTTTGGAGGGGGGCTGTTCTCCATTGCCATCAATAAGAGGCCTTAGCACAGCCTTTCTTTGCGTTAGTCTCCACCTGTCCTGCTGGCTGAGACTGTTGTTGGGTATGTGAGCCTCACTGACATGCATGTGTGTATTCTATGGACACGCATTTGGCCCACCACATGTCCTGCAGTGGGTTTTGTCACCTTGTCTAGTACTGCCTACTACGCTGACACCAGTATTTGTTATGGATTTCATGTTGCCGATATAGGTGTCTACTATCTGCTGCCATCCCATTCAGCCACCCAATTCCCTTGCATGCTCACATCCATACCATAGATACAAGTAGTATAACGTACAGTTGACACACTTACCATAAATGTAGATGTTAGAGTGTATTCACTGTTGCATTCATTAAATTTGGGTTATCTGCTTGCAGGTAGCCCTCAGTCAGCCAGATTAACAAAGTCTTGGGTCTTGCGTCAGTTGCGGTCCCTTCTTAAATGACGTCAGGTCGTCAGGGGTATAAAACATGCAGCCGACGCCATTACATCAGTTTTTCTTGCCCCAGATGTCAGGTGCCCCCTTAATGGGGAGCAATGAAATAAAAAAGTACAAGGATATACCTCTAACAAAAAAACAAATACACCAAAAAGGCTTTTAAGCACAGTAAAGGAAAGTAGAGGTATAGCCAAAAAAAAGTTAGGGGGCTGGAGGGAGGGTAACCAGGACTGCAACAGTGAATACACTTGAACATCTACATTTATGGTAAGTGTACATAACTGTACTATGTTCTTCGTGTTTCACTGTTGTAGTCATTACATTTGGGTTGATTCCCAAAGCTATAGTTGGGAGGAGGAATTTAGATGGCATTAGGACCAGCTATAAGGCCCTGCAAGACTGCAGTGGCAAAGCCAGCTCTGGATTGAGAGAAAATTGGCAAATGATAATGCTTGGTAAAAGTATGCACAGAACTCCAGGTAGCATCTTCTAGGATGTCCCTGGTAGGGACGCCTCCAAGAAAGGTTGTAGAGGTACATGCAGCCCTGGTGGAGTGAGGTCTGATCCCCTGGGGGATAGGTTTTCCATGGTGCTTATAGCAGAAATGAATGCAAATGGCCTATCCATTTAGAAATGGTTTGCTTTGAAATAGCATTCCCCTCTACCCCTGCAGCAAATGCCACCAGCAGTTGTATTTCCTTTGAGGTTTAGTCCTGTCCAAGTAGAATCTAAGCTGTCTGTGCACATCTAAGGAATGCAGTATTCGTTCCCCTTTGTTCTGTGGATTGGGAAAGAAAATTGGCAAATGAATAGACTGATTAAGAGCCACACTGGATACCACCTTGGGCATGAAGGATGGATTGGTTATGAGGGACACCCTGTTCGCATGAAACATGATGAAAGGCTTCACTGCCATAAGGGCCTGTAATTCAGATACCCTTCTAGCTGAAGTAATTACTAAAAGGAAAGCTGTTTTCCAAGAAAGAAATTTTAAGTCTGCAGTAGCAGCCAGCTCGAAAGGAGGTATAGTGAGTTTCTTTCAAACAAAGAAAAGGTCCCAAGCTGGGGTTGGAGCTCTCCTGGGTGGTCTCAAATTTTTGGCCCCTCTGAGGAACTGCTTGAGCAGTGGATAAGAGAAGAGGGGAGGTTCTGTGCTATAATGAGCTGAAATGGCTGAGGCATGGATTGTAATGGAGGAAAAAGACAGGCCCTTGGGAAACATCTCAGTTAAGTATTGTAAAATCTGAGGCAAATTGGGCACTGCTGTGCTCATCCCTTGAGATTGGTTCCAGGCACAGAATATTTTCCATTTTTCAGCATAAGATTTTCTAGTACTAGGCCTACTTGCCTCTAAAATAATATCCATCACAGGTTTACTGAGGGATGGTAGAGGAGAGATTATGTAATTAGCCAGGATGCAAGGTTCGGTGTTAGAAGCAGAGGGTGCAGAATCTGGTTCTCCTGCTGAAACAACAGTGAAGGAGTCTGAGACAGGTGCCATGGGGATAACCATGACACACTGCACAGGAGGGGGTATCAGTGTTGGCATGGCCAGTCTGGAGCAATCAGAATCATCCTTGGTCTGTCCCTTTTGATTTTCAGTAGTACTTTGGGAAGCAGAAGCAGAGGGGGGAAGGCATAGTTGAAGGACAGAGCATCCACTTTCCAGGCTTGCTTGTGGGAAGCCCTTGTGCAACATTTGTCCAACTGGTAGTTCTTGGGAGAGGCAAACAGGTCTATATCTGGGCTCCCCCATTTGCTTGTCAACATGTTGAAAATCCTTGGTTACAGTTTCCACTCATGTGGGTCCATGAGGTTTCTGCTTAGTCCGTCTGCCAGTGTATTTAATTTTCCTGGCAGGAATTAAGTTTGTAGGTGCACTTGGTAGTTCAAGGCTGTGTTCCACAATGCCATTAGTCTGCAGAGGGGGTAACAATGTGTACCCCCCTGCTTGCTTATGTACCACATAACAGTGGTGTTGGCCATCTTTACCATAAGTTGTCCTGGAAGAATGTGGTCCTTGAAGGCTGTCAGAGCATTCGGTACAGCCAGCATTTCTTTTTGATTGATATGCAGATGCATTTGACTTGGGTTCCATTTGCTCTGAATGCACTTCCCTGCCAGGTGAGCCCCCCCATGCATAGTCTGATGCGTGTTAGGGTTTGGGCGGCAGGGGGTGGTGTGAAAGGTAGTCCCTAGTTTTGGTGGCAGGCCTCTGCCCACCAAAGGAATTCTAGGCATAGGCAAAGTATGACAGGAATAATTGCTTCTAGATCCTGAGAATGTTGACACCATAGGCTTTTTAGATATCACTGTTAGTTTCCTCATATGCAGTCTTGCATATGGAATTAGAAGAATGCAGGAAGAATGCAGGAGGCCATGAACTCCAAAGCTTGCAGTATTTGTCTTGCAGAAAGCAGAGTTTTTGTGGCCACTTGTTCAAAGTAGGTTGTCAAATGAATTTGTTTCTCTGGCATGAGGTAAGCTATCTGGAAGTTGTATTCAAGCTTGCTTCCAAGAATATAATTTGTTGACAGGGTACCAGGTGTGATTTCTTTTCATTTATGGTGTACCCTAGACAAGTTAGTTAGAACTCTTTGTACAAAGGCCAGAGGATTCAAAATATGTCTTGGCTTTCTGCCTGAATTAGACAATCATCCAGGTATGGGTATATTTGAATATTTCTTTGCCTGCAAAATGCAATAACTGGAGCTAGGCACTTTGTGAATACCCTGGGCACAGTAGATAAGCCAAAGGGCAGTGTAGAGAACTGATAGTGCATGTAGCCTGCTTTGAAGCGTAGGTATCTTCTGCAAGATTCCCTGATTGGGATGTGCAGGTATGCTTCTTTTAAATCTAGTGTTGCCAACCAGGCATCTTTGCCTAGCATAGGAAGTAATTGGTGAAGAGTCCGCATCTTGAATTTTGGAATTTCCAAAAAGGTGTTTAGAGTAGACAGGTCCAGGATAGGATGCCATGAATTATCTTTTCTGGGTACCAGGAAAAGTCTCGAGTAGAAGCCTTGTCCATTTTCCTCTTCCAGTACCAGTTGAATAGCCCCTCCATGCTTAAGAGAGAAAGTACTTGTTTTTGGGACTCTGCCCACTGATTTGGGGTTAGGTCCGGCCACCCGCTTGGTGTTGGCAACGTGTGGAAGTGCATCCCTGGGACACTATTTAAAACCCATTTGTCCTAGGTAATGAGTTCCCAGTTCTTTGCATGAAGAGCAATTTTCCCCCCAAAGAGGCAGTCAGTTGATAAGTGCTTGGAAATTTTAAACGGAAGTCACAGACAGTTTACCATGGGGGGGGGGGTCTTATTACTCCCAGATTTGGAAGTGGAGGCCTCCCACTGCTTAGTCCTATGTGTCCCATTGGACTGAAACATGGGGCTTTTGCTGTGTCTGGGTTTGGCTTGAGAAGACCTGGAAGGGGATGGAAAGGACCAATTCTTACAGAGCCAGTGCCTACTAAATCTAGGAGGCTGAACTTGTACGAAATCTTTAACAGTTTGCATAGATTTAGCTTTATCTTCCATCTTTTTAAAAACTTCCTCAGCCTTGTTGCCAAGCAGACGGTCCTGATTTAAGCGAGCATCCAACAATTTAGCTTTAACATGATCAGGCAAGGATTGCTCCTTTAGCCAAGCATGCCTTCTGAGCACAGACCCAGTAACAGCAGCCCTGCAAGAGGCCTCTAATGAATCAAAACCACATTGCAAAGTATGTTTTTGAACTTGTTCTGCAGAATGCATTAAATCCTGTAATTCTTTATTTTCCACACAGTCAGGAATCAACATAAATTTCTGTTTAAGCAATCCAATAATATGTTGCTGATACTTTAACATATGAAACTGGCAGTTTAAAAGCCCTAATGGCCAAGGTTGCTGAAGTGTAAACCTCCTTCCCCCATCTATCCAGCGCCCTGGAGTCTCTATCAGAAGGGGTAGTATTTTTAGCAGTAGAAGCCTTAATGCCCTTGGGCCCCTGCGAAATAGTCTCTGGATCTGCAATAGGATTTTTAAAAAGGAATTTGTGTGACTCAGGGACCCTGTAGTATCAGTCAGGTTTTCTGGGAGCAGGAAGCAAGGAATCAGGGGCCAAACTAGATTCCGAAAAAGCATCAACAACAATGTCTAGTACAGGAGGGATAGCTAAAGGCCTATGCTGCGGTAGGAGTAAGAAATAACCAAGCCTCTTTTTTGAATCAGAAAAATCCTAGCTTTCCCAGTGGTAATGCTCCCTTAGAGTATGTAAGGTTTCCCCAAAAGAAAAATCCCCTAGAGGGGAAGCAGAGGGAATGGAGTCCTCTGCATCAGAATCCTCATAAGTAGATAAAGGCAAATCCAGATCAGAAGAATCAGAAAAAACAGAATCCTGGTCAGAAGATTCATAAACAACTTCAGTCCTAGGTGTCTTAAAAAAGGGGGGAGGGGTTGGCTACCCCTGATTAGAGTTATTAAATCTTCAGCCATACTTATTTGTTTTTTAGGCATAGAGGCACGAGCGTCATTTTTTTAGGCATTCGAGACTTAGGCCTGAGTGAAGAAGGAGGTGTCGGTTTAATATGCAAGTCCGTAGGCCTGAATACACCCTCAGAAGCTGGTGTCTGCACAGCGGCTCCGGACCCATCCAAGGTAGAGACATCCATGGGTTCCATAGCTGAAGCATCTTGCGGCATACCAGACTCCGAATGGGTCTCCATAGAGGCCTGCGAAACAGAAGTAGCGGGTATCAGGGGCTGCGAAAGCACCTCACTGAGTACCAGCGAACTGGCGACTGCCTTAGGAGAAGCATTGTCGGCAGTTTTGGACCTCGGCGGCCTGTCTCTGTTTTTATCTTTGCATTTTTTTGGAATCCCGGTAGTCGGATGGCTAACCGATGACATTTCTGGATAATTAAACAGAGAACAGAAATATTTAGAGGCGAAAATATATAGACGATTGATAGTGCGCTGATTAAATAAAGCACAAAACTGAGCAAGGTACGTCGTGGTCAGGGCCTAGACAAGGAATAAATACGAATGAAAATCTTTGAGGTATTTGCTTTCCACAAGTAATGCAATTATTAACTTTTACTGACATCGGTAAGGAGCAAGAAAGTTTCCCCAACGGGGTACTTAGCTTTAGTTGAAGACTTTGGTTTTGAAACTCTAAAAAGAAAATTTCTGGAGTCGGCCGACCGGCACTTGCGAACTGCTTCTGCTTCGGGCGCCGCACGGCAAGAAAGACTGATGTAACGCCGTCGGATGCATGTTTTATACCCCTGACGACCTGACATCATGGAAGAAGGGACAGCAACCAACGCAGGACCCAAGACTTTGTTAATCAGGCCGAATGAGGGTTACCTGCAAGCAGATAACCGAAATGTAATGACGGCAACAGTGAAACATGAAGAACATCATACTACTCCATTCAGCAACTGAGAGTGACAGCAACTTACCTTGTGGCTGTGCTAGTACTGAGGATGGTGCTGAAGGGCTGACTATGTCAGACGCACATAGTACACTCCCTAAACATGGTCAAGCACAGGTAGTGTCATGTTTGACATCCCTTTTACTGTATGTGCGAGTCGAAGAGAGGTGTTATTCCCTGGACTCCTAGTGTCACTGTATGTGCTATGCGTTGCCTCTTTGCCAAAGCCTGGGCATACCAGGCACTCCTCCTTCTGCCTATAGGGGCAGGCTCAGGTCGTTACTCCTCCGAGTCACTCTGTGCCTGTGCTGGCCTTGGCAATGGTGGGGGGGGGGCCTGTGTGGCCCTGCCCCATGCTGTTCCTGCTGCAGCTGGTTCCACAGGATCATATTGTGTAGCATGACACATACAGTGACAATTTGGGTACATGTAGCTGGGAAGTACTGCAAGGCTCCACCGGATATGTGCTCATTGGCATGGATGGGAGATAGGAAATTCACCTCGGGGATCATGTCCATCGCCCTGCTAGACAGGGGTCCAGGGAAGTAAATATTGTGGGAAGAAATAGCCAGGGAATTGTTATGGCTAGGCTTGTACAGACCCTAGGGCTGATAGCCTAGTACCAACCTATGAACCGTGACTTGAGCATCCCAAACACACGCTCTGTTATGATTTTGGTCTGTGCGTGTGCCTCACTATGGAGTTCATGTTTGGGTGTTTGCGCATTTCTGATGGGTGTCATTAGCCACGGCTCCAGTGCATAACCAGCATCCCCCACTAGGTGGCCATATGGGACGTCCCCACTGGCAAATCTCTGGTACAGCTGTATCGTATGCCAGATGTGTGAGTCGTGATAGCTTTCAGGGCTGCCAGCACACACATTCATTATAATGCCCTGGGCCATCGCACACAACCTGGCAGTTGGAGGGGGAGCCCTTGCAGTTTATGTAGACTCTACTTGGCTCACCGGGTGGTGCTTTGATGTTTATGCACGTGCAGTCTATAGTGCCCACTACCTCAGGGTATTCTGCTATTTGGTGGAAGAGAAACATATTGCTGATAAACGCCTCACGGGTGTTGTGAAAATATATGTGCTCAC